>NC_134694.1:635548-711796 GCF_050947455.1 Rhinoderma darwinii
CACCCCTCCTAACACCGGTACTATATATACACCCCACTCCTCATAACACCGGTTCTATATTACACCCCACTCCTCATAACACCGGTACTAATATACACCCCACTCCTCCTAACACCGGTACTATATATACACCCCACTCCTCATAACACCGGTTCTATATATACACCCCACTCCACATAACACCGGTACTATATATACACCCCACTCCTCCTAACACCGGTACTATATATACACCCCACTCCTCATAACACCGGTTCTATATATACACCACACTCCTCATAACACCGGTACTATATATACACCCCACTCTCATACACCGGTACTATATATACACCCCACTCCTCCTAACACCGGTACTATATATACACCCCACTCCTCATAACACCGGTACTATATATACACCCCACTCCCCATAACACCGGTACTATATATACACCCCACTCCCCATAACACAGGTACTATATATACACCCCACTCCACATAACACCGGTACTATATATACACCCCACTCCTCATAACACCGGTACTATATATACACCCCACTCCACATAACACAGGTACTATATATACACCCCACTCCACATAACACCGGTACTATATATACACCCACTCCACATAACACCGGTACTATATATACACCCCACTCCTCATAACACCGGTACTATATATACACCCCACTCCTCATAACACCGGTACTATATATACACCCCACTCCTCATAACACCGGTACTATATATACACCCCACTCCACATAACACCGGTACTATATATACACCCCACTCCCCATAACACCGGTACTATATATACACCCCACTCCTCATAACACCGGTACTATATATACTACCCCACTCCACATAACACCGGTACTATATATACACCCCACTCCTCCTAACACCGGTACTATATATACACCCCACTCCTCATAACACCGGTTCTATATATACACCCCACTCCTCATAACACCGGTACTAGATATTACACCCCACTCCTCATAACACCGGTACTATATATACACCCCACTCCACATAACACCGGTACTATATATACACCCCACTCCTCCTAACACCGGTACTATATATACACCCCACTCCTCATAACACCGGTTCTATATATCACCCCACTCCTCATAACACCGGTACTATATATACACCCCACTCCACATAACACAGGTACTATATATACACCCCACTCCACATAACACCGGTACTATTTATACACCCCACTCCACATAACACCGGTACTATATATACACCCCACTCCTCCTAACACCGGTACTATATATACACCCCACTCCTCATAACACCGGTACTATATATACACCCCACTCCACATAACACCGGTACTATATATACACCCCACTCCACATAACACCGGTACTATATATACACCCCACTCCACATAACACCGGTACTATATATACACCCCACTCCCCATAACACCGGTACTATATATACACCCACTCCTCATAACACCGGTACTATATATACACCCCACTCCTCATAACACCGGTACTATATATACACCCCACTCCACATAACACCGGTACTATATATACACCCCACTCCACATAACACCGGTACTATATATACACCCCACTCCACATAACACCGGTACTATATATACACCCCACTCCCCATAACACCGGTACTATATATACACCCCACTCCTCATAACACCGGTACTATATATACACCCCACTCCTCATAACACCGGTACTATATATACACCCCACTCCCCATAACACAGGTACTATATATACACCCCACTCCTCATAACACCGGTACTTATATACACCCACACTCCACATAACACCGGTACTATATATACACCCCACTCCTCATAACACCGGTACTATATATACACCCCACTCCACATAACACCGGTACTATATATACACCCCACTCCACATAACACCGGTACTATATATACACCCCACTCCTCATAACACCGGTACTATATATACACCCCACTCCTCATAACACCGGTACTATATATACACCCCACTCCTCATAACACCGGTACTATATATACACCCCACTCCACATAACACCGGTACTATATATACACCCCACTCCACATAACACCGGTACTATATATACACCCCACTCCCCATAACACCGGTACTATATATACACCCCACTCCTCATAACACCGGTACTATATATACACCCCACTCCACATAACACCGGTACTATATATACACCCCACTCCACAATAACACCGGTACTATATATACACCCCACTCCACATAACACCGGTACTATATATACACCCCACTCCCCATAACACCGGTACTATATATACACCCCACTCCCCATAACACCGGTACTATATATACACCCCACTCCTCATAACACCGGTACTATATATACACCCCACTCCTCATAACACCGGTACTATATATACACCCCACTCCCCATAACACCGGTACTATATATACACCCCACTCCACATAACACCGATACTATATATACACCCAACTCCTCATAACACCGGTACTATATATACACCCCACTCCTCATAACACCGGTACTATATATACACACCACTCCCCATAACACCGGTACTATATATACACCCCACTCCACATAACACCGGTACTATATATACACCCCACTCCCCATAACACCGGTACTATATATACACCCCACTCCTCATAACACCGGTACTATATATACACCCCACTCCCCATAACACCGGTACTATATATACACCCCACTCCACATAACACCGGTACTATATATACACCCCACTCCTCATAACACCGGTACTATATATACACCCCACTCCCCATAACACCGGTACTATATATACACCCCACTCCACATAACACCGGTACTATATATACACCCCACTCCCCATAACACCGGTACTATATATACACCCCACTCCACATAACACCTGTACTATATATACACCCCACTCCACATAACACCGGTACTATATATACACCCCACGCCACATAACACCGGTACTATATATACACCCCACTCCCCATAACACCGGTACTATATATACACCCCACTCCCCATAACACCGGTACTATATATACACCCCACTCCACATATCACCGGTACTATATATACACCCCACTCCCCATAACACCGGTACTATATATACCACCCACTCCACATAACACCGGTACTATATATACACCCCACTCCTCATAACACCGGTACTATATATACACCCCACTCCACATAACACCGGTACTATATATACACCCCACTCCTCATAACACCGGTTCTATATATACACACCCCACTCCACATAACTCCGGTACTATATATACACCCCACTCCCCATAACACCGGTACTATATATACACCCCACTCCTCATAACACCGGTACTATATATACACCCCACTCCACATAACACCGGTACTATATATACACCCCACTCCTCATAACACCGGTACTATATATACACCCCACTCCTCATAACACCGGTACTATATATACACCCCCACTCCTCATAACACCGGTACTATATATACACCCCACTCCTCATAACACCGGTACTATATATACACCCCACTCCACATAACACCGGTACTATATATACACCCCACTCCTCATAACACCGGTACTATATATACACCCCACTCCACATAACACCGGTACTATATATACACCCCACTCCACATAACACCGGTACTATATATACACCCCACTCCACATAACACCGGTACTATATATACACCCCACTCCTCATAACACCGGTACTATATATACACCCCACTCCACATAACACCGGTACTATATATACACCCCACTCCCCATAACACCGGTACTATATATACACCCCACTCCTCATAACACCGGTACTATATATACACCCCAATCCCCATAACACAGGTACTATATATACACCCCACTCCTCATAACACCGGTACTATATATACACCCACTCCTCATAACACCGGTACTATATATACACCCCACGCCACATAACACCGGTACTATATATACACCCCACTCCACATAACACCGGTACTATATATACACCCCACTCCTCATAACACCGGTACTATATATACACCCCACTCCTCATAACACCGGTACTATATATACACCCCACTCCTCATAACACCGGTACTATATATACACCCCACTCCACATAACACCGGTACTATATATACACCCCACTCCTCATAACACCGGTACTATATATACACCCCACTCCTCATAAAACACCGGTACTATATATACACCCCACTCCACATAACACTGGTACTATATGTACACCCCATAACACCGGTACTATATATACACCCCACTCCTCATAACACCGGTACTATATATACACCCCACTCCTCATAACACCGGTACTATATATACACCCCACTCCTCATAACACCGGTACTATATATACACCCCACTCCACATAACACCGGTACTATATATACACCCACTCCTCATAACACCGGTTCTATATATACACCCCACTCCTCATAACACCGGTACTATATATACACCCCACTCCTCATAACACCGGTACTATATATACACCCCACTCCCCATAACACCGGTACTATATATACACCCCACTCCTCATAACACCGGTACTATATATACACCCCACTCCTCATAACACCGGTACTATATATACACCCCACTCCTCATAACACCGGTACTATATATACACCCCACTCCACATAACACCGGTACTATATATACACCCCACTCCTCATAACACCGGTACTATATATACACCCCACTCCTCATACACCGGTACTATATATACACCCCACTCCACATAACACTGGTACTATTATGTACACCCCATAACACCGGTACTATATATACACCCCACTCCTCATAACACCGGTACTATATATACACCCCACTCCTCATAACACCGGTACTATATATACACCCCACTCCTCATAACACCGGTACTATATATACACCCCACTCCACATAACACCGGTACTATATATACACCCCACTCCTCATAACACCGGTACTATATATACACCCCACTCCTCATAACACCGGTACTATATATACACCCCACTCCACATAACACCGGTACTATATATACACCCCACTCCTCATAACACCGGTTCTATATATACACCCCACTCCACATAACACCGGTACTATATATACACCCCACTCCACATAACACCGGTACTATATATACACCCCACTCCTCATAACACCGGTACTATATATACACCCCACTCCTCATAACACCGGTACTATATATACACCCACTCCTCATAACACCGGTACTATATATACACCCCACTCCTCATAACACCGGTACTATATATACACCCCACTCCACATAACACCGGTACTATATATACACCCCACTCCCCATAACACCGGTACTATATATACCCCCACTCCTCATAACACCGGTACTATATATACACCCCACTCCCCATAACACCGGTACTATATATACACCCCACTCCCCATAACACCGGTACTATATATACACCCCACTCCTCATAACACCGGTACTATATATACACCCCACTCCCCATAACACCGGTACTATATATACACCCCACTCCTCATAACACCGGTACTATATATACACCCCACTCCTCATAACACCGGTACTATATATACACCCCACTCCTCATAACACCGGTACTATATATACACCCCACTCCCCATAACACCGGTACTATATATACACCCCACTCCACATAACACCGGTACTATATATACACCCCACTCCTCATAACACCGGTACTATATATACACCCCACTCCCCATAACACAGGTACTATATATACACCCCACTCCACATAACACCGGTACTATATATACACCCCACTCCTCATAACACCGGTACTATATATACACCCCACTCCTCATAACACCGGTACTATATATACACCCCACTCCACATAACACCGGTACTATATACACACCCCACTCCACATAACTCCGGTACTATATATACACCCCACTCCACATAACACCGGTACTATATATACACCCCACTCCTCATAACACCGGTACTATATATACACCCCACTCCTCATAACACCGGTACTATATATACACCCCACTCCTCATAACACCGGTTCTATATATACACACCACTCCTCATAACACCGGTACTATATATACACCCCACTCCACATAACTCCGGTACTATATATACACCCCACTCCACATAACACCGGTACTATATATACACCCCACTCCTCCTAACACCGGTACTATATATACACCCCACTCCTCATAACACCGGTACTATATATACACCCCACTCCACATAACACCGGTACTATATATACACCCCACTCCTCATAACACCGGTACTATATATACACCCCACTCCACATAACTCCGGTACTATATATACACCCCACTCCACATAACTCCGGTACTATATATACACCCCACTCCACATAACACCGGTACTATATATACACCCCACTCCTCATAACACCGGTACTATATATACACCCCACTCCTCATAACACCGGTACTATATATACACCCCACTCCACATAACTCCGGTACTATATATACACCCCACTCCCCATAACACCGGTACTATATATACACCCCACTCCACATAACACCGGTACTATATATACACCCCACTCCCCATAACACCGGTACTATATATACACCCCACTCCCCATAACACCGGTACTATATATACACCCCACTCCACATAACTCCGGTACTATATATACACCCCACTCCCCATAACACCGGTACTATATATACACCCCACTCCACATAACACCGGTACTATATATACACCCCACTCCACATAACACCGGTACTATATATACACCCCACTCCACATAACACCGGTACTATATATACACCCCACTCCTCCTAACACCTGTACTATATATACACCCCACTCCTCCTAACACCGGTACTATATATACACCCCACGCCACATAACACCGGTACTATATATACACCCCACTCCTCATAACACCGGTACTATATATACACCCCACTCCACATAACACCGGTACTATATATACACCCCACTCCTCATAACACCGGTACTATATATACACCCCACTCCACATAACACCGGTACTATATATACACCCCACTCCACATAACACCGGTACTATATATACACCCCACTCCACATAACACCGGTACTATATATACACCCCACTCCACATAACACCGGTACTATATATACACCCCACTCCTCATAACACCGGTACTATATATACACCCCACTCCCCATAACACCGGTACTATATATACACCCCACTCCCCATAACACAGGTACTATATATACACCCCACTCCACATAACTCCGGTACTATATATACACCCCACTCCTCATAACACCGGTACTATATATATACACACATCTCTCCGGGATCACGTGTTGTATGTGGACGTGTCATCTCTCCGGGATCACGTGTTGTATGTGGACGTGTCATCTCTCCGGGATCACGTGTTGTATGTGGACGTGTCATCTCTCCGGAATCACGTGTTGTATGTGGACGTGTTATCTTTCCGGGATCACGTGTTGTATGTGGACGTGTCATCTCTCCGGGATCACGTGTTGTATGTGGACGTGTCATCTCTCCGGGATCACGTGTTGTATGTGGACGTGTCATCTCCGGGATCACGTGTTGTATGTGGACGTGTTATCTCTCCGGGATCACGTGTTGTATGTGGACGTGTTATCTCTCTGGGATCACGTGTTGTATGTGGACGTGTCATCTCTCCGGAATCACGTGTTGTATGTGGACGTGTTATCTTTCCGGGATCACGTGTTGTATGTGGACTTGTCATCTCTCCGGGATCACGTGTTGTATGTGGACGTGTCATCTCTCCGGGATCACGTGTTGTATGTGGACGTGTCATCTCTCCGGGATCACGTGTTGTATGTGGACGTGTTATGTCTCCGGGATCACGTGTTGTATGTGGACGTGTCATCTCTCCGGGATCACGTGTTGTATGTGGACGTGTCCTCTCTCCGGGATCACGTGTTGTATGTGGACGTGTCATCTCTCCGGGATCACGTGTTGTATGTGGACGTGTCATCTCTCCGGGATCACGTGTTGTATGTGGACGTGTTATGTGCTCGGTGAGGTTTTCTTCGGTAACTTTCTCCCTATTCTTCACATCTACAGATTATTTTGGCCTCTTTAGGTGTTTTGCGTTTTATTCCTGGCTCGCTATCGCCACCTTCAGGACACTTTATACATTTCACGTTCTTCCATGTAAGTTCGGCAGTAATCATATATGATATAAAGTGCGCGTTGTATGTGGATGTGTTATCTCTCCGGGACACTTGGGGTACAGGATAATGGCACTGACATTTCGGGGACAGGATAATGAGACACTGACACTTGGGGTGCAGGATAATGATACGCTGACACTTGGGGTGCAGGATAATGATACACTGACACTTGGGGTACAGGATAATGATACACTGACACTTGGGGTGCAGGATAATGATACACTGACACTTGGGGTGCAGGATAATGACACTGACACTTGGGGGACAGGATAATGATGCACTGACACTTGGGGTACAGGATAATGACACGCTGACACTTGGGGTGCAGGATAATGATACACTGACACTTGGGGTACAGGATAATGGTACACTGATACTTGGGGTACAGGATAATGATACACTGACACTTGGGGTGCAGGACAATGACACACTGACACTTGGGGTGCAGGATAATGATACACTGACACTTGGGGTACAGGACAATGACACTGACACTTGGGGTGCAGGATAATGACACTGACACTTGGGGGACAGTATAATGACACTGACACTTGGGGGACAGTATAATGACACTGACACTTGGGGGACAGGATAATGACACTGACACTTGGGGTACAGGATAATGACACTGACACTTGGGGTACAGGATAATGACACGCTGACACTTGGGGGACAGTATAATGACACTGACACTTGGGGGACAGGATAATGACACGCTGACACTTGGGGGACAGGATAATGACACTGACACTTGGGGACAGGATAATGACACTGACACTTGGGGTGCAGGATAATGATACTGACACTCGGGGTACAGGATAATGACACTGACACTTGGGGTACAGGATAATGACACACTGACACTTGGGGTACAGGATAATGACGCACTGACACTTGGGGTACAGGATAATGATGCACTGACACTTGGGGTACAGGATAATGAATCACTGACACTTGGGGTACAGGATAATGACACACTGACACTTGGGGTGCAGGATAATGATACACTGACACTTGGGGTACAGGATAATGACACTGACACTTGGGGTACAGGATAATGACACACTGACACTTGGGGTACAGGATAATGATGCACTGACACTCGGGGTACAGGATAATGACACGCTGACACTTGGGGCACAGGATAATGATACGCTGACACTTGGGGTACAGGATAATGACACACTGACACTTGGGGGACAGTATAATGACACTGACACTTGGGGGACAGGATAATGATACACTGACACTTGGGGGACAGGATAATGATACACTGACACTTGGGGTACAGGATAATGACACTGACACTTGGGGGACAGGATAATGACACTGACACTTGGGGTACAGGATAATGACACGCTGACACTTGGGGGACAGTATAATGACACTGACACTTGGGGGACAGGATAATGACACGCTGACACTTGGGGGACAGGATAATGACACTGACACTTGGGGACAGGATAATGACACTGACACTTGGGGTGCAGGATAATGACACTGACACTTGGGGTACAGGATAATGACACACTGACACTTGGGGTACAGGATAATGACGCACTGACACTTGGGGTACAGGATAATGATGCACTGACACTTGGGGTACAGGATAATGACACACTGACACTTGGGGTGCAGGATAATGATACACTGACACTTGGGGTACAGGATAATGACACTGACACTTGGGGTACAGGATAATGACACACTGACACTTGGGGTACAGGATAATGATGCACTGACACTCGGGGTACAGGATAATGACACGCTGACACTTGGGGCACAGGATAATGATACGCTGACACTTGGGGTACAGGACAATGACACTGACACTTGGGGCACGGGATAATAATACACTAAAACTTGGTGTACAGGGTAACAAGGCATGGGGTACGGGGTAACGAGGCGCAGGATACGGGGTAGTGAGGCGCGGGTTACGGGGTAACGACACTCAGGGTACGCGGTAACGAGGCGCAGGGTACAGGACATGAACATGTGGCTTGTGGGAAAGTTTCCTGATCTGTATAGATGAGATTGTGGTGGTTTCATGTCCTATGATGTGGGGGTTGACAGGACCTGCTGGGATTTGTAGTTGTATTACAGCGGGGGCTCCCCGGTGACTGTGTAGTGGAGGATTACAGCTGTGATGGGGTAATAATGGGGGCACTTACCTGCTGGGCGCTCATCCCTGTCCTCCGTGCTGCACTGTGGAGCCTCTGATGCTTCATTACACTGGATCCAGAGCAGATGATGTACAGAGCGCAGCCGCCGAGGAGAGGCCGAGGGACTAACGGGGGAGGACGCAGCCTGCATATAACACCCAACAGATGGAGGGAAGTATCGGCATCCGTAATATCATCATCATCATCGTCAGTAATATCATCATCATCATCCGTAATATCATCATCAGTAATATCAGCATCATCATCATCAGTAATATCATCATCATCCGTAATATCATCATCAGTAATATCAGCATCATCATCATCAGTAATATCATCATCATCATCCGTAATATCATCATCATCATCCGTAATATCATCATCAGTAATATCATCATCATCATCCGTAATATCATCATCATCATCCGTAATATCATCATCCGTAATATCATCATCATCATCCGTAATATCATCATCATCATCAGTAATATCATCATCATCAGTAATATCACCATCATCAGTAATAATATCATCATCATCATCATCATCATCAGTAATAATATCATCATCATCATCAGTAATATCATCATCATCAATAATATCATCATCATCAGTAATATCATCATCATCATCAGTAATATCATCATCATCATCAGTAATATCATCATCATCAGTAATATCATCATCATCATCATCAGTAATATCATCATCAGTAATATCATCATCATCAGTAATATCATCATCAGTAATATCATCATCAGTAATATCATCATCATCATCATCATCAGTAATATCATCATCAGTAATATCATCATCAGTAATATCATCATCATCAGTAATATCATCATCATCATCAGTAATATCATCATCAGTAATATCATCATCAGTACTATCATCATCATCAGTAATATCATCATCAGTAATATCATCATCATCATCAGTAATATCATCATCAGTAATATCATCAGTAATATCATCATCATCATCATCAGTAATATCATCATCAGTAATATCATCATCATCATCATCAGTAATATCATCAATATCATCATCATCATCATCAGTAATATCATCATCAGTAATATCATCATCAGTAATATCATCATCAGTAATATCATCATCAGTAATATCATCATCATCATCATCATCATCAGTAATATCATCATCAGTAATATCATCATCAGTAATATCATCATCATCAGTAATATCATCATCATCATTAATATTATCATCCTCATCAGTAATATCATCATCCTCATCAGTAATATCATCATCATCAGTAATATCATCATCATCATCATCAGTAATATCATCATCAGTAATATCATCATCATCAGTAATATCATCATCATCATCATCAATAATATCATCATCATCATCAGTAATATCATCATCATCAGTAATATCATCATCATCCGTAATATCATCATCACCATCATTAATATCATCATCAGTACTATCATCATCATCATCATCATCAGTAATATCATCATCAGTACTATCATCATCATCAGTAATATCATCATCAGTAATATCATCATCATCATCATCAGTAATATCATCAGTAATATCATCAGTAATATCATCATCAGTAATATCATCATCATCAGTAATATCATCATCATCATTAATATTATCATCCTCATCAGTAATATCATCATCATCAATAATATCATCATCATCAATAATCTCATCATCAGTAATATCACCATCAATAACATCAGGGAGCATGGTGGAGGGTCCTGGAGAGCGGTATAAAAATTAGGGTCTGCAGGCAGCAGTGAACCATGGTGGAGGGTCCTGGAGAATGGTACAAAAATTAGGGTCTGCAGGCAGCAGTGAAGATGGTGGAGGGTCCTGGAGAGCGGTACAATAATGAGGGTCTGCAGGCAGCAGTGAAGATGGTGGAGGGTCCTGGAGAGTGGTACAATAATGAGGGTCTGCAGGCAGCAGTGAAGCAAGGTGGGGGGTCCTGGAGAGCGGTACAATAATAAGGGTCTGCAGGCAGCAGTGAAGATGGTGGAGGGTCCTGGAGAGTGGTACAATAATGAGGATCTGCAGGCAGCAGGGAAGCATGGTGGAGGGTCCTGGAGAGCGGTACAATTATAAGGGTCTGCAGGCAGCAGTGAAGATGGTGGAGGGTCCTGGAGAGTGGTACAATAATGAGGTTCTGCAGGCAGCAGTGAAGCATGGTGGGGGGTCCTGGAGAGTGGTACAATAATGAGGGTCTTCAGGCAGCAGTGAAGCACGGTGGGGGGTCCTGGAGAGTGGTACAATAATGAGGGTCTGCAGGCAGCAGTGAAGATGGTGGAGGGTCCTGGAGAGCGGTACAATAATAAGGGTCTGCAGGCAGCAGTGAAGATGGTGGAGGGTCCTGGAGAGCGGTACAATATTGAGGGTCTGCCGGCAGCAGTGAAGCATGGTGGGGGGTCCTGGAGAGCGGTACAATAATAAGGGTCTGCAGGCAGCAGTGAAGATGGTGGAGGGTCCTGGAGAGTGGTACAATAATGGGGGTCTGCAGACAGCAGTGAAGATGGTGGAGGGTCCTGGAAAGCTGTACAATAATGAGGGTCTGCAGGCAGCAGTGAAGCATGGTGCGGGGTCCTGGAGAGCGGTACAATAATAAGGGTCTGCAGGCAGCAGTGAAGATGGTGTAGGGTCCTGGAGAGTGGTACAATAATGAGGGTCTGCAGGCAGCAGTGAAGATGGTGGAGGGTCCTGGAGAGCGGTACAATAATGAGGGTCTGCAGGCAGCAGTGAAGATGGTGGAGGGTCCTGGAGAGTGGTACAATAATGAGGGTCTGCAGGCAGGAGTGAAGATGGTGGAGGGTCCTGGAGAGCGGTACAATAATGAGGGTTTGCAGGCAGCAGTGAAGATGGTGGAGGGTCCTGGAGAGCGGTACAATAATGAGGGTCTGCAGGCAGCAGTGAAGCATGGTGGGGGGTCCTGGAGAGCGGTACAATAATAAGGGTCTGCAGGCAGCAGTGAAGATGGTGGAGGGTCCTGGAGAGTGGTACAATAATGAGGGTCTGCAGGCAGCAGTGAAGCATGGTGGGGGGTCCTGGAGAGTGGTACAATAATGAGGGTCTGCAGGCAGCAGGGAAGCATGGTGGAGGGTCCTGGAGAGCGGTACAATAATAAGGGTCTGCAGGCAGCAGTGAAGATGGTGGAGGGTCCTGGAGAGTGGTACAATAATGAGGGTCTGCAGGCAGCAGGGAAGCATGGTGGAGGGTCCTGGAGAGCGGTACAATAATAAGGGTCTGCAGGCAGCAGTGAAGATGGTGGAGGGTCCTGGAGAGTGGTACAATAATGAGGGTCTGCAGGCAGCAGTGAAGCATGGTGGGGGGTCCTGGAGAGTGGTACAATAATGAGGGTCTGCAGGCAGCAGTGAAGCATGGTGGGGGGTCCTGGAGAGCGGTACAATTATAAGGGTCTGCAGGCAGCAGTGAAGATGGTGGAGGGTCCTGGAGAGTGGTACAATAATGAGGGTCTGCAGGCAGCAGGGAAGCATGGTGGAGGGTCCTGGAGAGCGGTACAATAATGAGGGTCTGCAGGCAGCAGTGAAGATGGTGGAGGGTCCTGGAGAGCGGTACAATAATGAGGGTCTGCAGGCAGCAGTGAAGATGGTGGAGGGTCCTGAAGAGTGGTACAATAATGAGGGTCTGCAGGCAGCAGTGAAGCATGGTGGGGGGTCCTGGAGAGCGGTACAATAATAAGGGTCTGCAGGCAGCAGTGAAGCATGGTGGGGGGTCCTGGAGAGCGGTACAATAATGAGGGTCTGCAGGCAGCAGGGAAGCATGGTGGAGGGTCCTGGAGAGTGGTACAATAATGAGGGTCTGCAGGCAGCAGGGAAGCATGGTGGAGGGTCCTGGAGAGTGGTACAATAATGAGGGTCTGCAGGCAGCAGGGAAGCATGGTGGAGGGTCCTGGAGAGCGGTACAATAATGAGGGTCTGCAGGCAGCAGTGAAGATGGTGGAGGGTCCTGGAGAGCGGTACAATAATGAGGGTTTGCAGGCAGCAGTGAAGATGGTGGAGGGTCCTGGAGAGTGGTACAATAATGAGGGTCTGCAGGCAGCAGTGAAGCATGGTGGGGGGTCCTGGAGAGCGGTACAATAATAAGGGTCTGCAGGCAGCAGTGAAGATGGTGGAGGGTCCTGGAGAGTGGTACAATAATGAGGGTCTGCAGGCAGCAGTGAAGATGGTGGAGGGTCCTGGAGAGCGGTACAATAATGAGGGTCTGCAGGCAGCAGTGAAGATGGTGGAGGGTCCTGGAGAGTGGTACAATAATGAGGGTCTGCAGGCAGCAGGGAAGCATGGTGGAGGGTCCTGGAGAGCGGTACAATAATGAGGGTCTGCAGGCAGCAGTGAAGATGGTGGAGGGTCCTGGAGAGCGGTACAATAATGAGGGTCTGCAGGCAGCAGTGAAGATGGTGGAGGGTCCTGGAGAGTGGTACAATAATGAGGGTCTGCAGGCAGCAGTGAAGCATGGTGGGGGGTCCTGGAGAGTGGTACAATAATGAGGGTCTGCAGGCAGCAGTGAAGCATGGTGGAGGGTCCTGGAGAGTGGTACAATAATGAGGGTCTGCAGGCAGCAGTGAAGCATGGTGGGGGGTCCTGGAGAGCGGTACAATAATAAGGGTCTGCAGGCAGCAGTGAAGATGGTGGAGGGTCCTGGAGAGTGGTACAATAATGAGGGTCTGCAGGCAGCAGTGAAGATGGTGGAGGGTCCTGGAGAGCGGTACAATAATGAGGGTCTGCAGGCAGCAGTGAAGCATGGTGGGGGGTACTGGAGAGCGGTACAATAATAAGGGTCTGCAGGCAGCAGTGAAGATGGTGTAGGGTCCTGGAGAGTGGTACAATAATGAGGGTCTGCAGGCAGCAGTGAAGCATGGTGGGGGGTCCTGGAGAGCGGTACAATTATAAGGGTCTGCAGGCAGCAGTGAAGATGGTGGAGGGTCCTGGAGAGTGGTACAATAATGAGGGTCTGCAGGCAGCAGGGAAGCATGGTGGAGGGTCCTGGAGAGCGGTACAATAATGAGGGTCTGCAGGCAGCAGTGAAGATGGTGGAGGGTCCTGGAGAGTGGTACAATAATGAGGGTCTGCAGGCAGCAGTGAAGATGGTGGAGGGTCCTGGAGAGCGGTACAATAATGAGGGTCTGCAGGCAGCAGTGAAGCATGGTGGGGGGTACTGGAGAGCGGTACAATAATAAGGGTCTGCAGGCAGCAGTGAAGATGGTGGAGGGTCCTGGAGAGTGGTACAATAATGAGGGTCTGCAGGCAGCAGTGAAGCATGGTGGGGGGTCCTGGAGAGCGGTACAATTATAAGGGTCTGCAGGCAGCAGTGAAGATGGTGGAGGGTCCTGGAGAGTGGTACAATAATGAGGGTCTGCAGGCAGCAGGGAAGCATGGTGGAGGGTCCTGGAGAGCGGTACAATAATGAGGGTCTGCAGGCAGCAGTGAAGATGGTGGAGGGTCCTGGAGAGCGGTACAATAATGAGGGTCTGCAGGCAGCAGTGAAGATGGTGGAGGGTCCTGGAGAGTGGTACAATAATGAGGGTCTGCAGGCAGCAGTGAAGCATGGTGGGGGGTCCTGGAGAGCGGTACAATAATAAGGGTCTGCAGGCAGCAGTGAAGCATGGTGGGGGGTCCTGGAGAGCGGTACAATAATGAGGGTCTGCAGGCAGCAGGGAAGCATGGTGGAGGGTCCTGGAGAGTGGTACAATAATGAGGGTCTGCAGGCAGCAGGGAAGCATGGTGGAGGGTCCTGGAGAGCGGTACAATAATGAGGGTCTGCAGGCAGCAGTGAAGATGGTGGAGGGTCCTGGAGAGCGGTACAATAATGAGGGTCTGCAGGCAGCAGTGAAGATGGTGGAGGGTCCTGGAGAGCGGTACAATAATGAGGGTCTGCAGGCAGCAGTGAAGCATGGTGGGGGGTCCTGGAGAGCGGTACAATTATAAGGGTCTGCAGGCAGCAGTGAAGATGGTGGAGGGTCCTGGAGAGTGGTACAATAATGAGGGTCTGCAGGCAGCAGGGAAGCATGGTGGAGGGTCCTGGAGAGCGGTACAATAATGAGGGTCTGCAGGTAGCAGTGAAGATGGTGGAGGGTCCTGGAGAGCGGTACAATAATGAGGGTCTGCAGGCAGCAGTGAAGATGGTGGAGGGTCCTGGAGAGGTACAATAATGAGGGTCTGCAGGCAGCAGGGAAGCATGGTGGAGGGTCCTGGAGAGCGGTACAATAATGAGGGTCTGCAGGCAGCAGTGAAGATGGTGGAGGGTCCTGGAGAGCGGTACAATAATGAGGGTCTGCAGGCAGCAGTGAAGATGGTGGAGGGTCCTGGAGAGTGGTACAATAATGAGGGTCTGCAGGCAGCAGTGAAGCATGGTGGGGGGTCCTGGAGAGTGGTACAATAATGAGGGTCTGCAGGCAGCAGTGAAGCATGGTGGAGGGTCCTGGAGAGCGGTACAATAATGAGGGTCTGCAGGCAGCAGTGAAGATGGTGGAGGGTCCTGGAGAGCGGTACAATAATAAGGGTCTGCAGGCAGCAGTGAAGATGGTGGAGGGTCCTGGAGAGCGGTACAATAATGAGGGTCTGCAGGCAGCAGTGAAGCATGGTGGGGGGTCCTGGAGAGCGGTACAATAATAAGGGTCTGCAGGCAGCAGTGAAGATGGTGGAGGGTCCTGGAGAGCGGTACAATAATGAGGGTCTGCAGGCAGCAGTGAACCATGGTGGAGGGTCCTGGAAAATGGTACAAAAATTAGGGTCTGCAGGCAGCAGTGAAGATGGTGGAGGGTCCTGGAGAGCGGTACAATAATAAGGGTCTGCAGGCAGCAGTGAAGCATGGTGGGGGGTCCTGGAGAGCGGTACAATAATGGGGGTCTGCAGGCAGCAGTGAAGATGGTGGAGGGTCAGCACATGGAGTTGGGGATTTGGTCGGGATTATTGGTGTCCTCAGAAATCCAGGCAGATACTTATCCATCATGTAATAACATCTGGGAGGCGTCTGATTGGCTCCATATTTATTCTGAGGCAGGACAACGACCCCCAACATTCAGTCAATGTCATTAAGAACGATCTTCAGTGTAACGAAGAACATGGAGTCCTGGAAGTGATGATGTGGCCCCCACAGAGCCCTGGAAGTGATGATGTGGCCCCCACAGAGCCCTGCAAGTGAGGATTTGGCCCCCACAGAGCCCTGGAAGTGATGTGTGGCCCTCACAGAGCCCTGGGAGTGATGATGTGGCCCCCATAGAGCCCTGGAAGTGATGATGTGGCCCCCATAGAGCCCTGGAAGTGGGGATTTGGCCCCCATAGAGCCCTGGAATTGATGATGTGGCCCCCATAGAGCCCTGGAAGTGATGATGTGGCCCCCATAGAGCCCTGGAAGTGATGATGTGGCCCCCATAGAGCCCTGGAAGTGATGTGTGGCCCTCACAGAGCCCTGGAAGTGATGATGTGGCCCCCATAGAGCCCTGGAAGTGATGATGTGGCCCCACATAGCCCTGGAAGTGATGATGTGGCCCCCATAGAGCCCTGGAAGTGATGTGGCCCCCACAGAGCCCTGGAAGTGATGATGTGGCCCCCATAGAGCCCTGGAAGTGATGATGTGGCCCCCACAGAGCCCTGGAAGTGATGATGTGGCCCCCACAGAGCCCTGGAAGTGATGATGTGGCCCCCATAGAGCCCTGGAAGTGATGATGTGGCCCCCACGGTGTGCATGAGCCCTAATAGTGTCAGACTGCACCGGAGATGCATCTTCCTGTATAATGCCACCCGTCAGCGCTGCTCTCGGAGAGGGTCCCGTCGCTTTGTGCTGTGGATAAGTGTCAGATTATCAGACGTTCCGGCGCATCGGATGATTCATTTACGTTAAAGCGAAATTTCTGGAAAATTACGGACCGTGGCATGAGCAGATGTGAAGATTACTCCACATGTCCTCCTATACATCTTCCTGGAAACAACCACTCAGCTGTATGGAGCGACCATGTTATAGCTATGGTGGGAGATAAGCGGCGGTCAGACACTGTGACGCTTATCTCCAGGGGCTGCTGGACTTGGAATCTGAACTCCATTAAATTCTCCCGTTATGGATTCGTCGTACATTGGGGCGACTTATTCGCTGCCGGAGATGTTTCTGATTAAGGCCGCGCCGCAGCCCCTGCCAGGACTCTTCTCATCACATGTCGTATGTCCGAGCGTCACAGACTCGTGATCCATGGTTTCCTGCCAAGAGACGTCAATGACGCCAAGATCGCAGGACACTCGCCGGCTGAAGAGACGCCCAGCGGACACTTCACTGGCGCCCGGCGGCTGACTGATGGAGAGGCTCGGAAATCTTTTAGCCGCTGTAGAGCAGCAATAGCGTTTCAGGGTCGTCCATACTGACGACAGGTTCCCTTTAAGTGTCTGTCCTGAGACGCCCCGTGTATTTTTGGATGTGTTGGGGCCGCGGATTCTCAGATCTTACAGTCCCTGCATTACCGGTGCGAAATCCAGTTCTTATGCAGCAGCGGGGAACATAGCAACAATGTACCAGCACCGTAATATAGCAACAATGTACCAGCACCGTAATATAGCAACAATGTACCAGAACCGTAATATAGCAACAATGTACCAGCACCGTAATATAGCAACAATGTGACAGGACAGTAATATAGCAACAATGTACCAGAACCGTAATATAGCAACAATGTGACAGGACAGTAATATAGCAACAATGTACCAGAACCGTAATATAGCAACAATGTGACAGGACAGTAATATAGCAACAATGTGACAGAGCAGTAATATAGCAACACTGTACCAGCACCGTAATATAGCAACAATGTACCAACACCGTAATATAGCAACAATGTGACAGGACAGTAATATAGCAACAATGTACCAGCACCGTAATATAGCAACAATGTACCAGAACCGTAATATAGCAACAATGTACCAGCACTGTAATATAGCAACAATGTGACAGGACAGTAATATAGCAACAATGTACCAACACCGTAATATAGCAACAATGTACCAGCACCGTAATATAGCAACAATGTACCAGAACCGTAATATAGCAACAATGTACCAGCACTGTAATATAGCAACAATGTGACAGGACAGTAATATAGCAACAATGTACCAACACCGTAATATAGCAACAATGTGACAGGACAGTAATATAGCAACAATGTACCAACACCGTAATATAGCAACAATGTACCAGCACCGTAATATAGCAACAATGTACCAGCACCGTAATATAGCAACAATGTGACAGGACAGTAATATAGCAACAATGTACCAGAACCGTAATATAGCAACAATGTACCAGCACCGTAATATAGCAACAATGTACCAGAACCGTAATATAGCAACAATGTGACAGGACAGTAATATAGCAACAATGTGACAGAGCAGTAATATAGCAACAATGTACCAGCACCGTAATATAGCAACAATGTACCAACACCGTAATATAGCAACAATGTGACAGGACAGTAATATAGCAACAATGTACCAGCACTGTAATATAGCAACAATGTACCAGCACCGTAATATAGCAACAATGTACCAGAACCGTAATATAGCAACAATGTACCAGCACCGTAATATAGCAACAATGTGACAGGACAGTAATATAGCAACAATGTACCAACACCGTAATATAGCAACGTGACAGGACAGTAATATAGCAACAATGTACCAACACCGTAATATAGCAACAATGTACCAGCACCGTAATATAGCAACAATGTACCAGCACCGTAATATAGCAACAATGTACCAGCACCGTAATATAGCAACAATGTACCAACACCGTAATATAGCAACAATGTGACAGGACAGTAATATAGCAACAATGTACCAGCACCGTAATATAGCAACAATGTACCAGCACTGTAATATAGCAACAATGTACCAGCACCGTAATATAGCAACAATGTACCAGCACCGTAATATAGCAACAATGTACCAGAACCGTAATATAGCAACAATGTGACAGGACAGTAATATAGCAACAATGTACCAGCACCGTAATATAGCAACAATGTACCAGAACCGTAATATAGCAACAATGTACCAGCACCGTAATATAGCAACAATGTACCAGCACCGTAATATAGCAACAATGTGACAGGACAGTAATATAGCAACAATGTGACAGGACAGTAATATAGCAACAATGTGACAGGACAGTAATATAGCAACAATGTGACAGAACCGTAATATAGCAACAATGTACCAGCACCGTAATATAGCAACAATGTACCAGCACCGTAATATAGCAACAATGTACCAGCACCGTAATATAGCAACAATGTACCAGCACCGTAATATAGCAACAATGTGACAGGACAGTAATATAGCAACAATGTACCAGCACCGTAATATAGCAACAATGTACCAGCACCGTAATATAGCAACAATGTACCACAACCGTAATATAGCAACAATGTGACAGAGCAGTAATATAGCAACAATGTACCAGAACCGTAATATAGCAACAATGAGACAGGACAGTAATATAGCAACAATGTACCAGCACCGTAATATAGCAACAATGTACCAGAACCGTAATATAGCAACAATGTGACAGAGCAGTAATATAGCAACAATGTGACAGAGCAGTAATATAGCAACAATGTACCAGAACCGTAATATAGCAACAATGTGACAGGACAGTAATATAGCAACAATGTGACAGGACAGTAATATAGCAACAATGTACCAGCACCGTAATATAGCAACAATGTACCAGCACCGTAATATAGCAACAATGTACCAGAACCGTAATATAGCAACAATGTACCAGCACCGTAATATAGCAACAATGTACCAGAACCGTAATATAGCAACAATGTGACAGGCCAGTAATATAGCAACAATGTGACAGAACCGTAATATAGCAACACTGTACCAACACCGTAATATAGCAACACTGTACCAGCACCGTAATATAGCAACAATGTACCAGCACCGTAATATAGCAACAATGTGACAGGACAGTAATATAGCAACAATGTACCAGAACCGTAATATAGCAACAATGTACCAGCACCGTAATATAGCAACAATGTGACAGGACAGTAATATAGCAACAATGTACCAGCACTGTAATATAGCAACAATGTACCAGAACCGTAATATAGCAACAATGTACCAACACCGTAATATAGCAACAATGTACCAGAACCGTAATATAGCAACAATGTACCAGCACCGTAATATAGCAACAATGTACCAGCACCGTAATATATCAACAATGTACCAGCACCGTAATATAGCAACAATGTACCAGCACCGTAATATAGCAACAATGTGACAGGACAGTAATATAGCAACAATGTACCAGAACCGTAATATAGCAACAATGTACCAGCACCGTAATATAGCAACAATGTGACAGGACAGTAATATAGCAACAATGTACCAGCACTGTAATATAGCAACAATGTACCAGAACCGTAATATAGCAACACTGTACCAGAACCGTAATATAGCAACAATGTGACAGGACAGTAATATAGCAACACTGTACCAGAACCGTAATATAGCAACAATGTGACAGGACAGTAATATAGCAACAATGTACCAGCACCGTAATATAGCAACAATGTGACAGAACCGTAATATAGCAACAATGTGACAGCACCGTAATATAGCAACAATGTACCAGCACCGTAATATAGCAACAATGTACCAGCACCGTAATATAGCAACAATGTACCAGCACCGTAATATAGAAACAATGTACCAGCACCGTAATATAGCAACAACGTGACAGGACAGTAATATAGCAACAATGTGACAGGACAGTAATGTAGCAACAATGTACCAGCACCGTAATATAGCAACAATGTACCAGCACCGTAATATAGCAACAATGTACCAGCACCGTAATATAGCAACAATGTGACAGAACCGTAATATAGCAACAATGTACCAGAGCCGTAATATAGCAACAATGTACCAGCACTGTAATATAGCAACAATGTGACAGGACAGTAATATAGCAACAATGTGACAGGACAGTAATATAGCAACAATGTACTAGCACCGTAATATAGCAACAATGTACCAGCACCGTAATATAGCAACAATGTACCAGCACCGTAATATAGCAACAATGTACCAGCACCGTAATATAGCAACAATGTGACAGAACCGTAATATAGCAACAATGTACCAACACCGTAATATAGCAACAATGTGACAGGACAGTAATATAGCAACAGTGTACCAGCACCGTAATATAGCAACAATGTACCAGCACCGTAATATAGCAACAATGTGACAGAACCGTAATATAGCAACAATGTGACAGGACAGTAATATAGCAACAATGTACCAGCACCGTAATATAGCAACAATGTGACAGAACCGTAATATAGCAACAATGTACCAGCACCGTAATATAGCAACAATGTGACAGGCCAGTAATATAGCAACAATGTGACAGAACCGTAATATAGCAACAATGTACCAGCACCGTAATATAGCAACAATGTGACAGGACAGTAATATAGCAACAATGTGACAGGACAGTAATATAGCAACAATGTACCAGCACCGTAATATAGCAACAATGTGACAGGACAGTAATATAGCAACAATGTACCAGCACCGTAATATAGCAACAATGTACCAGAACCGTAATATAGCAACAATGTGACTGGCCAGTAATATAGCAACAATGTACCAGAACCGTAATATAGCAACAATGTACCAGCACCGTAATATAGCAAGAATGTGACAGCACCGTAATATAGCAACAATGTACCAGAACCGTAATATAGCAACAATGTACCAGCACCGTAATATAGCAACAATGTACCAGCACCGTAATATAGCAACAATGTACCAGCACCGTAATATAGCAACAATGTACCAGCACCGTAATATAGCAACAATGTACCAGCACCGTAATATAGCAACAATGTGACAGAACCGTAATATAGCAACAATGTACCAGCGCCGTAATATAGCAACAATGTACCAACACCGTAATATAGCAACAATGTGACAGGACAGTAATATAGCAACAATGTACCAGCACCGTAATATAGCAACAATGTACCAACACCGTAATATAGCAACAATGTACCAGCACCGTAATATAGCAACAATGTGACAGGACAGTAATATAGCAACAATGTACCAGCACCGTAATATAGCAACAATGTACCAGCACCGTAATATAGCAACAATGTACCAGCACCGTAATATAGCAACAATGTACCAGCACCGTAATATAGCAACAATGTACCAGCACCGTAATATAGCAACAACGTACCAGCACCGTAATATAGCAACAATGTACCAGCACCGTAATATAGCAACAACGTACCAGCACCGTAATATAGCAACAACGTACCAGCACCGTAATATAGCAACAAGGTACCAGAACCGTAATATAGCAACAATGTACCAGCACCGTAATATAGCAACAATGTACCAGCACCGTAATATAGCAACAATGTACCAACACCGTAATATAGCAACAATGTGACAGGACAGTATTATAGCAACAATGTACCAGCACCGTAATATAGCAACAATGTACCAGCACCGTAATATAGCAACAATGTACCAGCACCGTAATATAGCAACAATGTGACAGAACCGTAATATAGCAACAATGTACCAGAGCCGTAATATAGCAACAATGTACCAGCACTGTAATATAGCAACAATGTGACAGGACAGTAATATAGCAACAATGTACCAGCACCGTAATATAGCAACAATGTACCAGCACCGTAATATAGCAACAATGTACCAGCACCGTAATATAGCAACAATGTACCAGCACCGTAATATAGCAACAATGTACCAACACCGTAATATAGCAACAATGTGACAGGCCAGTAATATAGCAACAATGTACCAGCACTGTAATATAGCAACAATGTGACAGGACAGTAATATAGCAACAATGTACCAGAGCCGTAATATAGCAACAATGTACCAGCACCGTAATATAGCAACAATGTACCAGAACCGTAATATAGCAACAATGTACCAGAACCGTAATATAGCAACAATGTACCAGCACCGTAATATAGCAACAATTGACAGGACAGTAATATAGCAACAATGTACCAACACCGTAATATAGCAACAATGTACCAGCACCGTAATATAGCAACAATGTACAAGAGCCGTAATATAGCAGCAATGTACCAACACCGTAATATAGCAACAATGTACCAGAACCGTAATATAGCAACAATGTACCAGAACCGTAATATAGCAACAATGTACCAACACCGTAATATAGCAACAATGTGACAGGCCAGTAATATAGCAACAATGTACCAGCACCGTAATATAGCAACAATGTACCAGCACCGTAATATAGCAACAATGTACCAGCACCGTAATATAGCAACAATGTACCAGCACCGTAATATAGCAACAATGTACCAGCATCGTAATATAGCAACAATGTACCAGAACCGTAATATAGCAACAATGTACCAGAACCGTAATATAGCAACAATGTACCAGCACCGTAATATAGCAACAATGTACCAGAACCGTAATATAGCAACAATGTGACAGAGCAGTAATATAGCAACAATGTACCAGAACCGTAATATAGCAACAATGAGACAGGACAGTAATATAGCAACAATGAGACAGGACAGTAATATAGCAACAATGTACCAGCACCGTAATATAGCAACAATGTACCAGAACCGTAATATAGCAACAATGTGACAGAGCAGTAATATAGCAACAATGTGACAGAGCAGTAATATAGCAACAATGTACCAGAACCGTAATATAGCAACAATGTGACAGGACAGTAATATAGCAACAATGTGACAGGACAGTAATATAGCAACAATGTACCAGCACCGTAATATAGCAACAATGTACAAGAGCCGTAATATAGCAGCAATGTACCAACACCGTAATATAGCAACAATGTACCAGAACCGTAATATAGCAACAATGTACCAGAACCGTAATATAGCAACAATGTACCAACACCGTAATATAGCAACAATGTGACAGGCCAGTAATATAGCAACAATGTACCAGCACCGTAATATAGCAACAATGTACCAGCACCGTAATATAGCAACAATGTACCAGCACCGTAATATAGCAACAATGTACCAGCACCGTAATATAGCAACAATGTACCAGCACCGTAATATAGCAACAACGTACCAGCACCGTAATATAGCAACAATGTACCAGCACCGTAATATAGCAACAACGTACCAGCACCGTAATATAGCAACAACGTACCAGCACCGTAATATAGCAACAAGGTACCAGAACCGTAATATAGCAACAATGTACCAGCACCGTAATATAGCAACAATGTACCAGCACCGTAATATAGCAACAATGTACCAACACCGTAATATAGCAACAATGTGACAGGACAGTATTATAGCAACAATGTACCAGCACCGTAATATAGCAACAATGTACCAGCACCGTAATATAGCAACAATGTACCAGCACCGTAATATAGCAACAATGTGACAGAACCGTAATATAGCAACAATGTACCAGAGCCGTAATATAGCAACAATGTACCAGCACTGTAATATAGCAACAATGTGACAGGACAGTAATATAGCAACAATGTACCAGCACCGTAATATAGCAACAATGTACCAGCACCGTAATATAGCAACAATGTACCAGCACCGTAATATAGCAACAATGTACCAGCACCGTAATATAGCAACAATGTACCAACACCGTAATATAGCAACAATGTGACAGGCCAGTAATATAGCAACAATGTACCAGCACTGTAATATAGCAACAATGTGACAGGACAGTAATATAGCAACAATGTACCAGAGCCGTAATATAGCAACAATGTACCAGCACCGTAATATAGCAACAATGTACCAGAACCGTAATATAGCAACAATGTACCAGAACCGTAATATAGCAACAATGTACCAGCACCGTAATATAGCAACAATTGACAGGACAGTAATATAGCAACAATGTACCAACACCGTAATATAGCAACAATGTACCAGCACCGTAATATAGCAACAATGTACAAGAGCCGTAATATAGCAGCAATGTACCAACACCGTAATATAGCAACAATGTACCAGAACCGTAATATAGCAACAATGTACCAGAACCGTAATATAGCAACAATGTACCAACACCGTAATATAGCAACAATGTGACAGGCCAGTAATATAGCAACAATGTACCAGCACCGTAATATAGCAACAATGTACCAGCACCGTAATATAGCAACAATGTACCAGCACCGTAATATAGCAACAATGTACCAGCACCGTAATATAGCAACAATGTACCAGCATCGTAATATAGCAACAATGTACCAGAACCGTAATATAGCAACAATGTACCAGAACCGTAATATAGCAACAATGTACCAGCACCGTAATATAGCAACAATGTACCAGAACCGTAATATAGCAACAATGTGACAGAGCAGTAATATAGCAACAATGTACCAGAACCGTAATATAGCAACAATGAGACAGGACAGTAATATAGCAACAATGTGACAGGACAGTAATATAGCAACAATGTACCAGCACCGTAATATAGCAACAATGTACCAGAACTGTAATATAGCAACAATGTGACAGGACAGTAATATAGCAACAATGTACCAGATCCGTAATATAGCAACAATGTGACAGGACAGTAATATAGCAACAATGTGACAGAACCGTAATATAGCAACAATGTACCAGCACCGTAATATAGCAACAATGTACCAGCACCGTAATATAGCAACAATGTGACAGGCCAGTAATATAGCAACAATGTACCAGCACCGTAATATAGCAACAATGTGACAGAACCGTAATATAGCAACAATGTACCAGAACCGTAATATAGCAACAATGTACCAGCACCGTAATATAGCAACAATGTACCAGCACCGTAATATAGCAACAATGTGACAGGCTAGTAATATAGCAACAATGTACCAGCACCGTAATATAGCAACAATGTGACAGGACAGTAATATAGCAACAATGGACCAGCACCGTAATATAGCAACAATGTACCAGCACCGTAATATAGCAACAATGTGACAGAACCGTAATATAGCAACACTGTACCAGAACCGTAATATAGCAACAATGTGACAGCACCGTAATAGAGCAACAATGTACCAACACCGTAATATAGCAACAATGTGACAGCACCGTAATATAGCAACAATGTACCAGCACCGTAATATAGCAACAATGTGACAGCACCGTAATATAGCAACAATGTGCCAGCACCGTAATATAGCAACAATGTACCAGCACCGTAATATAGCAACAATGTACCAGCACCGTAATATAGCAACACTGTACCAGAACCGTAATATAGCAACAATGTGACAGGACAGTAATATAGCAACAATGTGACAGAACCGTAATATAGCAAGAATGTACCAGCACCGTAATATAGCAACAATGTACCAGCACCGTAATATAGCAACAATGTACCAGCACCGTAATATAGCAACAATGTACCAGCACCGTAATATAGCAACAATGTACCAACACCGTAATATAGCAACAATGTACCAGCACCGTAATATAGCAACAATGTGACAGGACAGTAATATAGCAACAATGTACCAGCACCGTAATATAGCAACAACGTACCAGCACCGTAATATAGCAACAATGTACCAGCACCGTAATATAGCAACAACGTACCAGCACCGTAATATAGCAACAACGTACCAGCACCGTAATATAGCAACAATGTACCAGCACCGTAATATAGCAACAATGTACCAGCACCGTAATATAGCAACAATGTACCAGCACCGTAATATAGCAACAATGTACCAGCACCGTAATATAGCAACAATTTACCAACACCGTAATATAGCAACAATGTGACAGGACAGTAATATAGCAACAATGTACCAGCACCGTAATATAGCAACAATGTACCAGCACCGTAATATAGCAACAATGTACCAACACCGTAATATAGCAACAATGTGACAGGACAGTAATATAGCAACAATGTGACAGAACCGTAATATAGCAACAATGTACCAGAGCCGTAATATAGCAACAATGTACCAGCACTGTAATATAGCAACAATGTGACAGGACAGTAATATAGCAACAATGTACCAGCACCGTAATATAGCAACAATGTACCAGAACCGTAATATAGCAACAATGTACCAGAACCGTAATATAGCAACCATGTACCAGCATCGTAATATAGCAACAATTGACAGGACAGTAATATAGCAACAATGTACCAGCACCGTAATATAGCAACAATGTACCAGCACCGTAATATAGCAACAATGTACAAGAGCCGTAATATAGCAGCAATGTACCAACACCGTAATATAGCAACAATGTACCAGAACCGTAATATAGCAACAATGTGACAGGCCAGTAATATAGCAACAATGTACCAGCACCGTAATATAGCAACAATGTACCAGCACCGTAATATAGCAACAATGTGACAGGCCAGTAATATAGCAACAATGTACCAGCACCGTAATATAGCAACAATGTACCAGCACCGTAATATAGCAATAATGTAACAGCACCGTAATATAGCAACAATGTACCAGCACCGTAATATAGCAACAATGTACCAGCACCGTAATATAGCAACAATGTGACAGGACAGTAATATAGCAACAATGTACCAGCACCGTAATATAGCAACAATGTGACAGGCCAGTAATATAGCAACAATGTGACAGAACCGTAATATAGCAACAATGTACCAGCACCGTAATATAGCAACAATGTGACAGGACAGTAATATAGCAACAATGTACCAGAACCGTAATATAGCAACAATGTACCAGCACCGTAATATAGCAACAATGTACCAGAACCGTAATATAGCAACAATGTGACAGAGCAGTAATATAGCAACAATGTACCAGAACCGTAATATAGCAACAATGAGACAGGACAGTAATATAGCAACAATGTACCAGAACCGTAATATAGCAACAATGAGACAGGACAGTAATATAGCAACAATGTGACAGGACAGTAATATAGCAACAATGTGACAGGCCAGTAATATAGCAACAATGTGACAGCACCGTAATATAGCAACAATGTACCAGCACCGTAATATAGCAACAATGTGACAGGACAGTAATATAGCAACAATGTACCAGCACCGTAATATAGCAACAATGTACCAGAACCGTAATATAGCAACAATGTACCAGCACCGTAATATAGCAACAATGTACCAGAACCGTAATATAGCAACAATGTACCAGAACCGTAATATAGCAACAATGTGACAGGACAGTAATATAGCAACAATGTGACAGAACCGTAATATAGCAACAATGTACCAGCACCGTAATATAGCAACAATGTACCAGCACCGTAATATAGCAACAATGTGACAGGCCAGTAATATAGCAACAATGTGACAGAACCGTAATATAGCAACAATGTGACAGGACAGTAATATAGCAACAATGTACCAGATCCGTAATATAGCAACAATGTGACAGGACAGTAATATAGCAACAATGTGACAGAACCGTAATATAGCAACAATGTACCAGCACCGTAATATAGCAACAATGTACCAGCACCGTAATATAGCAACAATGTGACAGGACAGTAATATAGCAACAATGTACCAGCACCGTAATATAGCAACAATGTGACAGGCCAGTAATATAGCAACAATGTACCAGCACCGTAATATAGCAACAATGTGACAGGACAGTAATATAGCAACAATGTACCAGCACCGTAATATAGCAACAATGTACCAGCACCGTAATATAGCAACAATGTACCAACACCGTAATATAGCAACAATGTGACAGGACAGTAATATAGCAACAATGTACCAGCACCGTAATATAGCAACAATGTGACAGGACAGTAATATAGCAACAATGTACCAGCACCGTAATATAGCAACAATGTGACAGAACCGTAATATAGCAACACTGTACCAGAACCGTAATATAGCAACAATGTACCAGAACCGTAATATAGCAACAATGTACCAGAACCGTAATCTAGCAACAATGTGACAGCACCGTAATATAGCAACAATGTACCAGCACCGTAATATAGCAACAATGTACCAGCACCGTAATATAGCAACAATGTACCAGCACCGTAATATAGCAACAATGTGACAGGACAGTAATATAGCAACAATGTGACAGGACAGTAATATAGCAACAATGTGACAGGACAGTAATATAGCAACAATGTACCAGCATCGTAATATAGCAACAATGTACCAGCACCGTAATATAGCAACAATGTACCAGCACCGTAATATAGCAACAATGTACCAGCACCGTAATATAGCAATAATGTGACAGGACAGTAATATAGCAACAATGTGACAGGACAGTAATATAGCAACAATGTACCAGCACCGTAATATAGCAACAATGTACCAGCACCGTAATATAGCAACAATGTACCAGCACCGTAATATAGCAACAATGTGCCAGCACCGTAATATAACAACAATGTGACAGGACAGTAATATAGCAACAATGTACCAGCACCGTAATATAGCAACAATGTGCCAGCACCGTAATATAGCAACAATGTACCAGCACCGTAATATAGCAACAATGTACCAGAACCGTAATATAGCAACAATGTGACAGGACAGTAATATAGCAACAATGTACCAGATCCGTAATATAGCAACAATGTACCAGATCCGTAATATAGCAACAATGTACCAGCACCGTAATATAGCAACAATGTACCAGCACCGTAATATAGCAACAATGTACCAGCACCGTAATATAGCAACAATGTACCAGAACCGTAATATAGCAACAATGTACCAGAACCGTAATATAGCAACAATGTACCAACACCGTAATATAGCAACAATGTACCAGAACGTAATATAGCAACAATGTACCAGCACCGTAATATAGCAACAATGTACCAGAGTCGTAATATAGCAACAATGTGACAGGACAGTAATATAGCAACAATGTGACAGGACAGTAATATAGGAACAATGTACCAGCACCGTAATATAGCAACAATTGACAGGACAGTAATATAGCAACAATGTACCAGCACCGTAATATAGCAACAATGTACCAGCACCGTAATATAGCAACAATGTACCAGCACCGTTATATAGCAACAATGTACCAGAACCGTAATATAGCAACAATGTACCAGAACCGTAATATAGCAACAATGTACCAACACCGTAATATAGCAACAATGTACCAGAACGTAATATAGCAACAATGTACCAGCACCGTAATATAGCAACAATGTACCAGAGTCGTAATATAGCAACAATGTGACAGCACCGTAATATAGCAACAATGTACCAGCACCGTAATATAGCAACAATGTGACAGGACAGTAATATAGCAACAATGTACCAGCACCGTAATATAGCAACAATGTACCAGCACCGTAATATAGCAACAATGTACCAGCACCGTAATATAGCAACAATGTACCAGCACCGTAATATAGCAACAATGTGACAGGACAGTAATATAGCAACAATGTACCAGCACCGTAATATAGCAACAATGTACCAGAACCGTAATATAGCAACAATGTACCAGCACCGTAATATAGCAACAATGTGACAGAGCAGTAATATAGCAACAATGTACCAGAACCGTAATATAGCAACAATGAGACAGGACAGTAATATAGCAACAATGTACCAGAACCGTAATATAGCAACAATGAGACAGGAAAGTAATATAGCAACAATGTGACAGGACAGTAATATAGCAACAATGTGACAGGCCAGTAATATAGCAACAATGTGACAGCACCGTAATATAGCAACAATGTACCAGCACCGTAATATAGCAACAATGTGACAGGACAGTAATATAGCAACAATGTACCAGCACCGTAATATAGCAACAATGTACCAGAACCGTAATATAGCAACAATGTGACAGGACAGTAATATAGCAACAATGTGACAGAACCGTAATATAGCAACAATGTACCAGCACCGTAATATAGCAACAATGTACCAGCACCGTAATATAGCAACAATGTACCAGAACCGTAATATAGCAACAATGTGACAGGCCAGTAATATAGCAACAATGTGACAGAACCGTAATATAGCAACAATGTGACAGGACAGTAATATAGCAACAATGTCCCAGATCCGTAATATAGCAACAATGTGACAGGACAGTAATATAGCAACAATGTGACAGAACCGTAATATAGCAACAATGTACCAGCACCGTAATATAGCAACAATGTACCAGCACCGTAATATAGCAACAATGTGACAGGCCAGTAATATAGCAACAATGTACCAGCACCGTAATATAGCAACAATGTGACAGGACAGTAATATAGCAACAATGTACCAGCACCGTAATATAGCAACAATGTACCAGCACCGTAATATAGCAACAATGTGACAGAACCGTAATATAGCAACACTGTACCAGAACCGTAATATAGCAACAATGTACCAGAACCGTAATATAGCAACAATGTACCAGAACCGTAATATAGCAACAATGTGACAGCACCGTAATATAGCAACAATGTACCAGCACCGTAATATAGCAACAATGTACCAGCACCGTAATATAGCAACAATGTACCAGCACCGTAATATAGCAACAATGTGACAGGACAGTAATATAGCAACAATGTGACAGGACAGTAATATAGCAACAATGTACCAGCACCGTAATATAGCAACAATGTACCAGCACCGTAATATAGCAACAATGTACCAGCACCGTAATATAGCAACAATGTACCAGCACCGTAATATAGCAACAATGTGACAGGACAGTAATATAGCAACAATGTACCAGCACCGTAATATAGCAACAATGTACCAGAACCGTAATATAGCAACAATGTACCAGCACCGTAATATAGCAACAATGTGACAGAGCAGTAATATAGCAACAATGTACCAGAACCGTAATATAGCAACAATGAGACAGGACAGTAATATAGCAACAATGTACCAGAACCGTAATATAGCAACAATGAGACAGGACAGTAATATAGCAACAATGTGACAGGACAGTAATATAGCAACAATGTGACAGGCCAGTAATATAGCAACAATGTGACAGCACCGTAATATAGCAACAATGTACCAGCACCGTAATATAGCAACAATGTGACAGGACAGTAATATAGCAACAATGTACCAGCACCGTAATATAGCAACAATGTACCAGAACCGTAATATAGCAACAATGTGACAGGACAGTAATATAGCAACAATGTGACAGAACCGTAATATAGCAACAATGTACCAGCACCGTAATATAGCAACAATGTACCAGCACCGTAATATAGCAACAATGTGACAGGCCAGTAATATAGCAACAATGTGACAGAACCGTAATATAGCAACAATGTGACAGGACAGTAATATAGCAACAATGTACCAGATCCGTAATATAGCAACAATGTGACAGGACAGTAATATAGCAACAATGTACCAGCACCGTAATATAGCAACAATGTACCAGCACCGTAATATAGCAACAATGTACCAACACCGTAATATAGCAACAATGTACCAGAACCGTAATATAGCAACAATGTGACAGAACCGTAATATAGCAACAATGTACCAGCACCGTAATATAGCAACAATGTACCAGCACCGTAATATAGCAACAATGTGACAGGACAGTAATATAGCAACAATGTACCAGCACCGTAATATAGCAACAATGTACCAGCACCGTAATATAGCAACAATGTGACAGGCCAGTAATATAGCAACAATGTGACAGGACAGTAATATAGCAACAATGTACCAGCACCGTAATATAGCAACAATGTGACAGAACCGTAATATAGCAACACTGTACCAGAACCGTAATATAGCAACAATGTACCAGAACCGTAATATAGCAACAATGTACCAGAACCGTAATATAGCAACAATGTGACAGCACCGTAATATAGCAACAATGTACCAGCACCGTAATATAGCAACAATGTACCAGCACCGTAATATAGCAACAATGTGACAGGACAGTAATATAGCAACAATGTGACAGGACAGTAATATAGCAACAATGTGACAGAACCGTAATATAGCAACAATGTACCAGCACCGTAATATAGCAACAATGTACCAGCACCGTAATATAGCAACAATGTGACAGGACAGTAATATAGCAACAATGTGACAGGACAGTAATATAGCAACAATGTACCAGCACCGTAATATAGCAACAATGTGACAGGCCAGTAATATAGCAACAATGTACCAGCACCGTAATATAGCAACAATGTGACAGGACAGTAATATAGCAACAATGTACCAGCAGCGTAATATAGCAACAATGTACCAGCACCGTAATATAGCAACAATGTGACAGAACCGTAATATAGCAACACTGTACCAGAACCGTAATATAGCAACAATGTACCAGAACCGTAATATAGCAACAATGTACCAGAACCGTAATATAGCAACAATGTGACAGCACCGTAATATAGCAACAATGTACCAGCACTGTAATATAGCAACAATGAGACAGGACCGTAATATAGCAACAATGTGACAGCACCGTAATATAGCAACAATGTGACAGGATAGTAATATAGCAACAATGTGACAGAACCGTAATATAGCAACAATGTACCAGCACCGTAATATAGCAACAATGTACCAGCACCGTAATATAGCAACAAAGTACCATCACCGTAATATAGCAACAATGTACCAGCACCGTAATATAGCAACAATGTGACAGGACAGTAATATAGCAACAATGTGACAGGACAGTAATATAGGAACAATGTACCAGCACCGTAATATAGCAACAATGTACCAGCACCGTAATATAGCAACAATGTACCAGCACCGTAATATAGCAACAATGTGCCAGCACCGTAATATAGCAACAATGTACCAGCACCGTAATATAGCAACAATGTACCAGAACCGTAATATAGCAACAATGTGACAGGACAGTAATATAGCAACAATGTACCAGATCCGTAATATAGCAACAATGTACCAGATCCGTAATATAGCAACAATGTACCAGCACCGTAATATAGCAACAATTGACAGGACAGTAATATAGCAACAATGTACCAGCACCGTAATATAGCAACAATGTACCTGACCGTAATATAGCAACAATGTGACAGGACAGTAATATAGCAACAATGTACCAGCACCGTAATATAGCAACAATGTACCAGCACCGTAATATAGCAACAATGTACCAGCACCGTAATATAGCAACAATGTACCAGCACCGTAATATAGCAACAATGTACCAGAACCGTAATATAGCAACAATGTACCAGAACCGTAATATAGCAACAATGTACCAACATCGTAATATAGCAACAATGTACCAGAACGTAATATAGCAACAATGTACCAGCACCGTAATATAGCAACAATGTACCAGAGCCGTAATATAGCAACAATGTGACAGGACAGTAATATAGCAACAATGTGACAGGACAGTAATATAGCAACAATGTACCAGCACCGTAATATAGCAACAATGTACCAGCACCGTAATATAGCAACAATGTACCAGCACCGTAATATAGCAACAATGTACCAGAACCGTAATATAGCAACAATGTACCAGCACCGTAATATAGCAACAATGTACCAGCACCGTAATATAGCAACAATGTACCAGCACCGTAATATAGCAACAATGTACCAGAACCGTAATATAGCAACAATGTACCAGCACCGTAATATAGCAACAATGTGACAGCACCGTAATATAGCAACAATGTGACAGGACAGTAATATAGCAACAATGTGACAGAACCGTAATATAGCAACAATGTACCAGCACCGTAATATAGCAACAATGTACCAGCACCGTAATATAGCAACAATGTACCATCACCGTAATATAGCAACAATGTACCAGCACCGTAATATAGCAACAATGTGACAGGACAGTAATATAGCAACAATGTGACAGGACAGTAATATAGCAACAATGTACCAGATCCGTAATATAGCAACAATGTACCAGATCCGTAATATAGCAACAATGTACCAGCACCGTAATATAGCAACAATTGACAGGACAGTAATATAGCAACAATGTGCCAGATCCGTAATATAGCAACAATGTACCAGCACCGTAATATAGCAACAATGTACCTGACCGTAATATAGCAACAATGTGACAGGACAGTAATATAGCAACAATGTACCAGCACCGTAATATAGCAACAATGTACCAGCACCGTAATATAGCAACAATGTACCAGCACCGTAATATAGCAACAATGTACCAGCACCGTAATATAGCAACAAGGTACCAGAACCGTAATATAGCAACAATGTACCAGAACCGTAATATAGCAACAATGTACCAACATCGTAATATAGCAACAATGTACCAGAACGTAATATAGCAACAATGTACCAGCACCGTAATATAGCAACAATGTACCAGAGCCGTAATATAGCAACAATGTGACAGGACAGTAATATAGCAACAATGTGACAGGACAGTAATATAGCAACAATGTACCAGCACCATAATATAGCAACAATGTACCAGCACCGTAATATAGCAACAATGTACCAGCACCGTAATATAGCAACAATGTGACAGGACAGTAATATAGCAACAATGTACCAGCACCGTAATATAGCAACAATGTGACAGGCCAGTAATATAGCAACAATGTGACAGAACCGTAATATAGCAACAATGTACCAGCACCGTAATATAGCAACAATGTACCAACACCGTAATATAGCAACAATGTGACAGCACCGTAATATAGCAACAATGTGCCAACACCGTAATATAGCAACAATGTACCAACACCGTAATATAGCAACAATGTGACAGGACAGTAATATAGCAACAATGTACCAGCACCGTAATATAGCAACAATGTGACAGCACCGTAATATAGCAACAATGTACCAGAACCGTAATATAGCAACAATGTACCAGAACCGTAATATAGCAACAATGTACCAGCACCGTAATATAGCAACAATGTACCAACACCGTAATATAGCAACAATGTGACAGGACAGTAATATAGCAACAATGTACCAGCACCGTAATATAGCAACAATGTACCAGCACCGTAATATAGCAACAATGTACCAACACCGTAATATAGCAACAATGTGACAGGACAGTAATATAGCAACAATGTACCAGCACCGTAATATAGCAACAATGCACCTGACCGTAATATAGCAACAATGTGACAGGCCAGTAATATAGCAACAATGTGACAGAACCGTAATATAGCAACAATGTACCAGAACCGTAATATAGCAACAATGTACCAGCACCGTAATATAGCAACAATGTACCAACACCGTAATATAGCAACAATGTGACAGCACCGTAATATAGCAACAATGTGCCAACACCGTAATATAGCAACAATGTACCAACACCGTAATATAGCAACAATGTGACAGGACAGTAATATAGCAACAATGTACCAGCACCGTAATATAGCAACAATGTGACAGCACCGTAATATAGCAACAATGTACCAGAACCGTAATATAGCAACAATGTACCAGAACCGTAATATAGCAACAATGTACCAGCACCGTAATATAGCAACAATGTACCAACACCGTAATATAGCAACAATGTGACAGGACAGTAATATAGCAACAATGTACCAGCACCGTAATATAGCAACAATGTACCAGCACCGTAATATAGCAACAATGTACCAACACCGTAATATAGCAACAATGTGACAGGACAGTAATATAGCAACAATGTACCAGAACCGTAATATAGCAACAATGTACCAACACCGTAATATAGCAACAATGTACCAGCACCGTAATATAGCAACAATGTACCAGCACCGTAATATAGCAACAATGTACCAGCACCGTAATATAGCAACAATGTGACAGGACAGTAATATAGCAACAATGTGACAGAACCGTAATATAGCAACAATGTACCAGCACCGTAATATAGCAACAATGTGACAGGACAGTAATATAGCAACAATGTACCAGCACCGTAATATAGCAACAATGTGACAGGCCAGTAATATAGCAACAATGTGACAGAACCGTAATATAGCAACAATGTACCAGCACCGTAATATAGCAACAATGTACCAGAACCGTAATATAGCAACAATGTACCAGCACCGTAATATAGCAACAATGTGACAGGCCAGTAATATAGCAACAATGTACCAGCACCGTAATATAGCAACAATGTACCAGAACCGTAATATAGCAACAATGTACCAGCACCGTAATATAGCAACAATGTGACAGCACCGTAATATAGCAACAATGTGCCAACACCGTAATATAGCAACAATGTACCAGCACCGTAATAGAGCAACAATGTACCAGCACCGTAATAGAGCAACAATGTACCAACACCGTAATATAGCAACAATGTGACAGGACAGTAATATAGCAACAATGTACCAGCACCGTAATATAGCAACAATGTACCAACACCGTAATAGAGCAACAATGTACCAGCACCGTAATATAGCAACAATGTGACAGGACAGTAATATAGCAACAATGTACCAGATCCGTAATATAGCAACAATGTACCAACACCGTAATATAGCAACAATGTACCAGCACCGTAATATAGCAACAATGTACCAGCACCGTAATATAGCAACAATGTGACAGGACAGTAATATAGCAACAATGTACCAGCACCGTAATATAGCAACAATGTACCAGCACCGTAATATAGCAACAATGTACCAGCACCGTAATATAGCAACAATGTGACAGAACCGTAATATAGCAACAATGTACCAGCACCGTAATATAGCAACAATGTGACAGGCCAGTAATATAGCAACAATGTAGCAGCACTGTAATATAGCAACAATGTGACAGGCCAGTAATATAGCAACAATGTGACAGGCCAGTAATATAGCAACAATGTGACAGGCCAGTAATATAGCAACAATGTGACAGAACCGTAATATAGCAACAATGTACCAGAACCATAATATAGCAACACGTTGTTGCTGTGATCTCCGTTGTGTTACGTTGTTGCTGTGATCTCCGTTGTGTGACGTTGTTGCTGTGATCTCCGTTGTGTTACGTTGTTGCTGTGATCTCCATTGTTGTTGTGATCTCCGTTGTGTTACGTTGTTGCTGTGATCTCCGTTGTTGCTGTGATCTCCGTTGTTGCTGTGATCTCCATTGTTGCTGTGATCTCCGTTGTGTCACGTTGTTGCTGTGATCTCCGTTGTGTCACGTTGTTGCTGTGATCTCCGTTGTGTCACGTTGTTGCTGTGATCTCCGTTGTGTCACGTTGTTGCTGTGATCTCCGTTGTGTTAGATTGTTGCTGTGATCTCCGCTGTGTCACGTTGTTGCTGTGACCTCCGTTGTGTTACGTTGTTGCTGTGATCTCCGCTGTGTCACGTTGTTGCTGTGATCTCCGTTGTGTCACGTTGTTGCTGTGATCTCCGTTGTGTCACGTTGTTGCTGTGATCTCCGCTGTGTCACGTTGTTGCTGTGATCTCCGTTGTGTCACGTTGTTGCTGTGATCTCCGCTGTGTTACGTTGTTGCTGTGATCTCCGTTGTGTTAGATTGTTGCTGTGATCTCCGCTGTGTCACGTTGTTGCTGTGACCTCCGTTGTGTTAGATTGTTGCTGTGATCTCCGCTGTGTTACGTTGTTGCTGTGATCTCCGTTGTGTTACATTGTTGCTGTGATCTCCGCTGTGTTACGTTGTTGCTGTGATCTCCGCTGTGTTACGTTGTTGCTGTTATCTCCGTTGTGTCACGTTGTTGCTGTGATTTCCGTTGTGTCACGTTGTTGCTGTGATCTCCGTTGTGTCACGTTGTTGCTGTGACCTCCGTTGTGTTAGATTGTTGCTGTGATCTCCGCTGTGTTACGTTGTTGCTGTGATCTCCGCTGTGTTACGTTGTTGCTGTGATCTCCATTGTGTCACGTTGTTGCTGTGATTTCCGTTGTGTCACGTTGTTGCTGTGATTTCCGTTGTGTTACGTTGTTGCTGTGATCTCCGCTGTGTTACGTTGTTGCTGTGATCTCCGTTGTGTCACGTTGTTGCTGTGATTTCCGTTGTGTCACGTTGTTGCTGTGACCTCCGTTGTGTCACGTTGTTGCTGTGATTTCCGTTGTGTCACGTTGTTGCTGTGACCTCCGTTGTGTCACGTTGTTGCTGTGATCTCCGTTGTGTCACGTTGTTGCTGTGATCTCCGCTGTGTCACGTTGTTGCTGTGATCTCCGCTGTGTCACGTTGTTGCTGTGATCTCCGCTGTGTTACGTTATTGCTGTGATCTCCGTTGTGTTACGTTGTTGCTGTGATCTCCGCTGTGTTACGTTGTTGCTGTGATCTCCGTTGTGTCAAGTTGTTGCTGTGATCTCCGCTGTGTTACGTTGTTGCTGTGATCTCCGCTGTGTTACGTTGTTGCTGTGATCTCCGTTGTGTCACGTTGTTGCTGTGATCTCCGTTGTGTCACGTTGTTGCTGTGATTTCCGTTGTGTCACGTTGTTGCTGTGATCTCCGTTGTGTCACGTTGTTGCTGTGATCTCCGTTGTGTCACGTTGTTGCTGTGATCTCCGTTGTGTCACGTTGTTGCTGTGATCTCCGCTGTGTTACGTTGTTGCTGTGATCTCCGTTGTGTTAGATTGTTGCTGTGATCTCCGTTGTGTCACGTTGTTGCTGTGATCTCCGTTGTGTCACGTTGTTGCTGTGATCTCCGTTGTGTTAGATTGTTGCTGTGATCTCCGTTGTGTCACGTTGTTGCTGTGATCTCCGTTGTGTCACGTTGTTGCTGTGATCTCCGTTGTGTCACGTTGTTGCTGTGATCTCCGTTGTGTCACGTTGTTGCTGTGATCTCCGCTGTGTCACGTTGTTGCTGTGATCTCCGCTGTGTCACGTTGTTGCTGTGATCTCCGTTGTGTCACGTTGTTGCTGTGATCTCCGTTGTGTCACGTTGTTGCTGTGATCTCCGTTGTGTCACGTTGTTGCTGTGATCTCCGTTGTGTCACGTTGTTGCTGTGATCTCCGTTGTGTTACGTTGTTGCTGTGATCTCCGTTGTGTTACGTTGTTGCTGTGATCTCCGTTGTGTTACGTTGTTGCTGTGATCTCCGTTGTGTTACGTTGTTGCTGTGATCTCCGCTGTGTCACGTTGTTGCTGTGATCTCCGTTGTGTTACGTTGTTGCTGTGACCTCCGTTGTGTTACGTTGTTGCTGTGATCTCCGTTGTGTTACGTTGTTGCTGTGATCTCCGCTGTGTCACGTTGTTGCTGTGATCTCCGTTGTGTTACGTTGTTGCTGTGACCTCCGTTGTGTTACGTTGTTGCTGTGATCTCTGTTGTGTCACGTTGTTGCTGTGATCTCCGCTGTGTCACGTTGTTGCTGCGATCTCCGTTGTGTTACATTGTTGCTGTGATCTCCGCTGTGTCATGTTGTTGCTGTGATCTCCGTTGTGTTACATTGTTGCTGTGATCTCCGTTGTGTTACATTGTTGCTGTGATCTCCGCTGTGTCACGTTGTTGCTGTGATCTCCGCTGTGTTACGTTGTTGCTGTGATCTCCGTTGTGTTACGTTGTTGCTGTGATCTCCGTTGTGTCACGTTGTTGCTGTGATCTCCGTTGTGTTACGTTGTTGCTGTGATCTCCGTTGTGTCACGTTGTTGCTGTGATCTCCGTTGTGTCACGTTGTTGCTGTGATCTCCGCTGTGTTACGTTGTTGCTGTGATCTCCGTTGTGTCACGTTGTTGCTGTGATCTCCGTTGTGTCACGTTGTTGCTGTGATCTCCGCTGTGTTACGTTGTTGCTGTGATCTCCGTTGTGTCACGTTGTTGCTGTGATCTCCGCTGTGTCACGTTGTTGCTGTGATCTCCGCTGTGTTACGTTGTTGCTGTGATCTCCGTTGTGTTACGTTGTTGCTGTGATCTCCGTTGTGTTACGTTGTTGCTGTGATCTCCGTTGTGTCACGTTGTTGCTGTGATCTCCGCTGTGTTACGTTGTTGCTGTGATCTCCGTTGTGTTAGATTGTTGCTGTGATTTCCGTTGTGTCACGTTGTTGCTGTGATCTCCGCTGTGTTACGTTGTTGCTGTGATCTCCGTTGTGTCACGTTGTTGCTGTGATCTCCGCTGTGTCACGTTGTTGCTGTGATCTCCGTTGTGTTACGTTGTTGCTGTGATCTCCGTTGTGTCACGTTGTTGCTGTGATCTCCGTTGTGTCACGTTGTTGCTGTGATCTCCGTTGTGTTACGTTGTTGCTGTGATCTCCGTTGTGTCACGTTGTTGCTGTGATCTCCGCTGTGTCACGTTGTTGCTGTGATCTCCGTTGTGTTACTTTGTTGCTGTGATCTCCGTTGTGTTAGATTGTTGCTGTGATCTACGTTGTTGCTGTGATCTCCGCTGTGTCACGTTGTTGCTGTGATCTCCGTTGTGTTACTTTGTTGCTGTGATCTCCGTTGTGTTAGATTGTTGCTGTGATCTCCGTTGTTGCTGTGATCTCCGCTGTGTCACGTTGTTGCTGTGATCTCCGTTGTGTCACGTTGTTGCTGTGATCTCCGTTGTGTCACGTTGTTGCTGTGATCTCCGCTGTGTCACGTTGTTGCTGTGATTTCCGTTGTGTTACGTTGTTGCTGTGATCTCCGTTGTGTTACTTTGTTGCTGTGATCTCCGTTGTGTTAGATTGTTGCTGTGATCTCCGTTGTTGCTGTGATCTCCGCTGTGTCACGTTGTTGCTGTGATCTCCGTTGTGTCACGTTGTTGCTGTGATCTCCGTTGTGTCACGTTGTTGCTGTGATCTCCGTTGTGTCACGTTGTTGCTGTGATCTCCGTTGTGTCACGTTGTTGCTGTGATCTCCGCTGTGTCACGTTGTTGCTGTGATTTCCGCTGTGTCACGTTGTTGCTGTGATCTCCGTTGTGTCACGTTGTTGCTGTGATCTCCGTTGTGTCACGTTGTTGCTGTGATCTCCGTTGTGTCACGTTGTTGCTGTGATCTCCGTTGTGTCACGTTGTTGCTGTGATCTCCGCTGTGTCACGTTGTTGCTGTGATTTCCGTTGTGTCACGTTGTTGCTGTGATCTCCGTTGTGTTAGATTGTTGCTGTGATCTCCGTTGTGTTAGATTGTTGCTGTGATCTCCGTTGTGTCACGTTGTTGCTGTGATCTCCGTTGTGTCACGTTGTTGCTGTGATCTCCGTTGTGTCACGTTGTTGCTGTGATCTCCGTTGTGTTAGATTGTTGCTGTGATCTCCGTTGTGTCACGTTGTTGCTGTGATCTCCGTTGTGTCACGTTGTTGCTGTGATCTCCGTTGTGTCACGTTGTTGCTGTGATCTCCGTTGTGTCACGTTGTTGCTGTGATCTCCGTTGTGTTAGATTGTTGCTGTGATCTCCGTTGTGTTACGTTGTTGCTGTGATCTCCGTTGTGTCACGTTGTTGCTGTGATCTCCGTTGTGTTACATTGTTGCTGTGATCTCCGTTGTGTTACATTGTTGCTGTGATCTCCGTTGTGTTACGTTGTTGCTGTGATCTCCGTTGTGTCACGTTGTTGCTGTGATCTCCGTTGTGTCACGTTGTTGCTGTGATCTCCGTTGTGTCACGTTGTTGCTGTGATCCCCGTTTTGTCACGTTGTTGCTGTGATCTCCGTTGTGTTACATTGTTGCTGTGATCTCCGTTGTGTCACGTTGTTGCTGTGATCTCCGCTGTGTTTGTGTTCCCCGGGGCGGCAGGGGGTGTGGCGGGCTGTGACTCCGGGGGAGGGGAGCTGATCCTGTGTTATGTTCGGTCTGCAGGATATAAAGGCGGCTCAGGAAGAATCTTGTCACTTCTTCCCCTCCAGAGCTGGCAGCATGGCCGACGGCGAGCAGAAGCCGCGCAGGATCGTGGACACCAACGGAGACTTAAGTAAGAATCACGTGTCCGGGGGCTACTGGGGGGGCAGAGCTCAAATCTCCCCAATGGTGGACAGGGGGTTAATACTTATTGGCTTCAGAATGATGACCTGTGACCCCCAGCTCTCACCATGACAGGACATGCTGGTGGTTGTAGTTCTTCTGATCCCTGATGAGATCCCTGCCCCCCACCTGACGGGACCGGAGTCCCTCTGGAGCAGATTGAGCGTCTTTTGAATTGTGACTTTCTAGAGGGGTGTGGCCAGGATCTGTGGGGCGGGGCCTGTTAGTCGCATTTGTGCGCCATATTTATCAGGTTGGAGGGATCGGGTCAGAATTAGCGTCACATTAGAGATGTCAGGAGCCGCAGACCACGCCCACCTGTAAGACCCGCCCCCAGCGATGATGTCAGTTCCGCGCTGTCATCTCCTCGGAGGCTCCTCTGCTGTGCCGGCCGCGCGGAGCGTTCATACACGGTCACATGATCCTGCCGGGAGCCGCTCCCCTCTGCTCCTGGTCGCTCTGTCAGGTCATGTGACCCGTGCGCTCTATAATCAGCCAATCGCAGTCTCTGTGCAGTCCGTGCACCGCGTCATCCGTGAGAAGTGTGCGCTGCTGACAGGATCCGCCAGGTTACAGGGGCCACTATTCAGAATGTGGGGCCCCCGAAAAACTGCTGCAGAGGGAGTGTTCATTGTAGGGTTATGGTCCCGGACCCCCCTCTATTACCTCTCCATACCTGAACGGGGGAGTCTGAGACTTGTAGTCCCCCAGCAGTTCTCTCATCTTACCTGGAGGTGTGAATATGCTGGGGGAGGGGGGATCACTGCCCTAATAAGACATAAATGGATCCATCATCTCACAGCAGACGAGTAATGCACCCCGTGTACCGAAAAGGAACGTTCCCTTACAGCGCCCCTCCCCCCTCCTGTCCTCCGTGCCCCCTCCCCCCCTCCTGTCCTCCGTGCCCCCTCCCCCCCCTCCTGTCCTCCAGACCTCCTATAGGTTGTGATCTGCGGCTTCTGTGGACCTACACTCTTCAGTAAGGCCGGGTTCACACACAGTTTTTCGCTGCTTTCTCTGCCTCCCATTAATGTCAATGGGAGGTCAGAGGCGTAATCGCGCGAAGACAGGGCCTGTCTCTTTTTTCTCCCGCGAGCTGGTTTTACCACTCGCGGGAGAAAACTGCCCCCACCTCCCATTGAAATCAATGGGAGGCATTTTCGGCCGTTTTTTGGCGTGTTTTGCGGAGCGGTCTCCGCGTCAAAAAACTCTGTGTGAACGCACCCGAAATAGACAGGTTATTTTTCTATGAGATGCAAATCATGTCGTCGGCCCCATGTGGGTTGTATAGGCCGAGTCCGCCACCTGCGAGGACCCCTCCCCCACCGCCTATGTATTTCCACGAGACCGCGCACTGTGTCATTATCTTGTTTGCTTGAGATCTGGAAGTTGTGCTGAGCAACCTGATAAAGTCAAAGCACTAGAAGTGTAAGGCCTTATTCACACCAGCCTGCGTTTTGCGTGTTGCAGTTGCGTGTCGTCAGTGTGTGCTGCGGGATTCTCTCATTCGCCGTCCTTGTGACACGCGGTTTTGACGTTTAGAATATGAAATGAAGGAGGTGCTTTTATTTTTTCCTTCATTTCTTGATCTGCTGCAGCGCGACCCACGAGCGACACACGGAAGTGCTTCACGTGCTGCGCGGGATTGACTTCAATGTGTGCGGGAAAAACGGGCACGTATCGGACATGTCGTGAACTCTACGCACCGGACACAGCGGATACACCGGACACAGCGGATACACCGGACACAGCGGATACACGGACACAGAGGATACACCGGACTCACCGGGCGCAGCGGACGCACCGGACGCAGCGGCTACACGGACACACCGGACGCAGCGGCTACACCGGACGCAGCGGCTACACCGGACGCAGCGGCTACACGGACACACCGGAGGCAGCGGCTACACCGGACGCAGCGGCTACACGGACACACCGGACACACCGGACGCAGCGGCTACACGGACGCACCGGATACACCGGACACAGGGGATACACGGACTGTCTGATCGGCCCCAGTGACTTACATAGGTCCGTGCGACGCGCGGATCACGGATGTTAAACAAGTTCGTGTGAATAAGGCCTATTCCTCATTAGTCTGAATGTATAGACACTGCACAGTACCACTTCTCTCTGCGGTCAGCTCTGTATACACTGCACAGTACCACAGGGTCAGTAGATATAGTAGGGTCAGTAGATCTAGTAGTGTCGGGGTTGCAGGGTCAGTAGATATAGTAGGGTCGGGGTTGTAGGGTCAGTAGATCTAGTAGGGTCGGGGTTGCAGGATCAGTAGATCTGGTAGGGTCAGGGTTGCAGGTTCAGTAGATCTAGTAGGATCGGGGTTGCAGGTTCAGTAGATCTAGTAGGATCGGGGTTGCAGGGTCAGTAGATCTAGTAGGGTCGGGGTTGCAGGGTCAGTAGATCTAGTAGTGTTGGGGTTGCAGGGTCAGTAGATCTAGTAGGATCGGGGTTGCAGGGTCAGTAGATCTAGTAGGGTCGGGGTTGCAGGGTCAGTAGATCTAGTAGGTTTGGGGTTGCAGGGTCAGTAGATCTAGTAGGGTCGGGGTTGCAGAGTCAGATCTAGTAGGGTCTGGGTTGCAGGGTCAGTAGATCTAGTAGGGTCGGGGTTGCAGGGTCAGTAGATCTAGTAGTGTCGGGGTTGCAGGGTCAGTAGATCTAGTAGTGTCGGGGTTGCAGGGTCAGTAGATCTAGTAGGGTTGGGGTTGCAGGGTCAGTAGATCTAGTAGGGTCGGGGTTGCTGGGTCAGATCTAGTAGGGTCTGGGTTGCAGGGTCAGTAGATCTAGTATGGTCGGGGTTGCAGGGTCAGTAGATCTAGTAGTGTCGGGGTTGCAGGGTCAGTAGATCTAGTAGTGTCGGGGTTGCAAGGTCAGTAGATATAGTAGGGTCAGTAGATATAGTAGGGTCGGGGTTGCAGGGTCAGTAGATCTAGTAGAGTCGGGGTTGCAGGGTCCGTAGATCTAGTAGGGTCGGGGTTGCAGGGTTAGTAGATCTAGTAGGGTCGGGGTTGCAGGGTCAGTAGATCTAGTAGGGTCGGGGTTGCAGGGTCAGTAGATCTAGTAGGGTCGGGGTTGCAGGGTCAGTAGATATAGTAGGGTCAGTAGATCTAGTAGGGTCGGGGTTGCAGGGTCAGTAGATCTAGTAGGGTCAGGGTTGCAGGGTCAGTAGATCTAGTAGGGTCGGAGTTGCAGGGTCAGTAGATATAGTAGGGTCGGGGTTGCAGGGTCAGTAGATCTAGTAGGGTCAGTAGATCTGGTAGGGTCTGGGTTGCAGGGTCAGTAGATCTAGTAGGGTTGGGGTTGCAGGGTCAGTAGGTCTAGTAGGGTCAGTAGATCTAGTAGGGTCAGGGTTGCAGGGTCAGTAGGTCTAGTAGGGTCGGGGTTGTAGGGTTAGTAGATGTAGAAGGGTAGGGGATCAAATACTTATTTCTCTGTGCAAAATGCAAATAAATAGATATAATTTTGACAATGTGATTTTCTGTTTTGTTTTTTTTTATATAATCTCTCTCTCACTGGTAAAATTAACCTAGCCTAAAAATTCTAGACTGTTCATGACTTTGACAGCGGGCAAACTTACAAAATCAGCAAGGGATCAAATACTTATTTCCTTCACTGTACAGGTGTATGGTTATATACAGGTGGAGGTGTCTCTAGTACAGGTGTATGGATATATATTATATACAGGTGGAGGTGTCTCTAGTACAGGTGTATGGTTATATATTATATACAGGTGGAGGGGTCTCTAGTACAGGTGTATGGTTATATATTATATACAGGTGGAGGGGTCTCTAGTACAGGTGTATGGTTATATATTATATACAGGTGGAGGGGTCTCTAGTACAGGTGTATGGTTATATATTATATACAGGTGGAGGGGTCTCTAGTACAGGTGTATGGTTATATATTATATACAGGTGGAGGTGTCTCTAGTACAGGTGTATGGATATATATTATATACAGGTGGAGGTGTCTCTAGTACAGGTGTATGGTTATATATTATATACAGGTGGAGGGGTCTCTAGTACAGGTGTATGGTTATATACAGGTGGAGGTGTCTCTAGTACAGGTGTATGGTTATATATTATATACAGGTGGAGGGGTCTCCAGTACAGGTGTATGGTTATATATTATATACAGGTGGAGGGGTCTCCAGTACAGGTGTATGGTTATATATTATATACAGGTGGAGGGGTCTCTAGTACAGGTGTATGGATATATATTATATACAGGTGGAGGTGTCTCTAGTACAGGTGTATGGATATATATTATATACAGGTGGAGGTGTCTCTAGTACAGGTGTATGGTTATATATTATATACAGGTGGAGGGGTCTCTGGTACAGGTGTATGGATATATATTATATACAGGTGGAGGGGTCTCTAGTACAGGTGTATGGTTATATATTATATACAGGTGGAGGGGTCTCTAGTACAGGTGTATGGTTATATATTATATACAGGTGGAGGGGTCTCCAGTACAGGTGTATGGTTATATATTATATACAGGTGGAGGGGTCTCCAGTACAGGTGTATGGTTATATATTATATACAGGTGGAGGGGTCTCCAGTACAGGTGTATGGTTATATATTATATACAGGTGGAGGGGTCTCCAGTACAGGTGTATGGTTATATATTATATACAGGTGGAGGGGTCTCCGGTACAGGTGTATGGTTATATATTATATACAGGTGGAGGGGTCTCTGGTACAGGTGTATGGTTATATATTATATACAGGTGGAGGGGTCTCTAGTACAGGTGTATGGATATATATTATATACAGGTGGAGGGGTCTCTAGTACAGGTGTATGGTTATATATTATATACAGGTGGAGGGGTCTCTAGTACAGGTGTATGGTTATATATTATATACAGGTGGAGGGGTCTCCAGTACAGGTGTATGGTTATATATTATATACAGGTGGAGGTGTCTCTAGTACAGGTGTATGGTTATATATTATATACAGGTGGAGGGGTCTCTAGTACAGGTGTATGGATATATATTATATACAGGTGGAGGTGTCTCTAGTACAGGTGTATGGTTATATATTATATACAGGTGGAGGGGTCTCCAGTACAGGTGTATGGTTATATATTATATACAGGTGGAGGGGTCTCCAGTACAGGTGTATGGTTATATATTATATACAGGTGGAGGTGTCTCTAGTACAGGTGTATGGTTATATATTATATACAGGTGGAGGGGTCTCTAGTACAGGTGTATGGATATATATTATATACAGGTGGAGGGGTCTCTAGTACAGGTGTATGGTTATATATTATATACAGGTGGAGGGGTCTCTAGTACAGGTGTATGGATATATATTATATACAGGTGGAGGTGTCTCTAGTACAGGTGTATGGTTATATATTATATACAGGTGGAGGGGTCTCTAGTACAGGTGTATGGATATATATTATATACAGGTGGAGGTGTCTCCAGTACAGGTGTATGGTTATATATTATATACAGGTGGAGGGGTCTCCGGTACAGGTGTATGGTTATATATTATATACAGGTGGAGGGGTCTCTGGTACAGGTGTATGGTTATATATTATATACAGGTGGAGGGGTCTCTAGTACAGGTGTATGGATATATATTATATACAGGTGGAGGGGTCTCTAGTACAGGTGTATGGTTATATATTATATACAGGTGGAGGGGTCTCTAGTACAGGTGTATGGTTATATATTATATACAGGTGGAGGGGTCTCCAGTACAGGTGTATGGTTATATATTATATACAGGTGGAGGTGTCTCTAGTACAGGTGTATGGTTATATATTATATACAGGTGGAGGGGTCTCTAGTACAGGTGTATGGATATATATTATATACAGGTGGAGGTGTCTCTAGTACAGGTGTATGGTTATATATTATATACAGGTGGAGGGGTCTCCAGTACAGGTGTATGGTTATATATTATATACAGGTGGAGGGGTCTCCAGTACAGGTGTATGGTTATATATTATATACAGGTGGAGGTGTCTCTAGTACAGGTGTATGGTTATATATTATATACAGGTGGAGGGGTCTCCAGTACAGGTGTATGGTTATATATTATATACAGGTGGAGGGGTCTCCAGTACAGGTGTATGGTTATATATTATATACAGGTGGAGGGGTCTCCAGTACAGGTGTATGGTTATATATTATATACAGGTGGAGGGGTCTCTAGTACAGGTGTATGGTTATATATTATATACAGGTGGAGGTGTCTAGTACAGGTGTATGGTTATATATTATATACAGGTGGAGGGGTCTCTAGTACAGGTGTATGGTTATATATTATATACAGGTGGAGGTGTCTCTAGTACAGGTGTATGGTTATATATTATATAAAGGTGGAGGGGTCTCTTGTACAGGTGTATGGTTATATATTATATACAGGTGGAGGAGTCTCTAGTACAGGTGTATGGTTATATATTATATACAGGTGGAGGGGTCTCTAGTACAGGTGTATGGTTATATATTATATACAGGTGGAGGTGTCTCTAGTACAGGTGTATGGTTATATATTATATACAGGTGGAGGGGTCTCTAGTACAGGTGTATGGTTATATATTATACACAGGTGGAGGGGTCTCCAGTACAGGTGTATGGTTATATATTATATACAGGTGGAGGTGTCTCTAGTACAGGTGTATGGTTATATATTATATACAGGTGGAGGGGTCTCTGGTACAGGTGTATGGTTATATATTATATACAGGTGGAGGTGTCTCTAGTACAGGTGTATGGTTATATATTATATACAGGTGGAGGTGTCTAGTACAGGTGTATGGTTATATATTATATACAGGTGGAGGGGTCTCTAGTACAGGTGTATGGTTATATATTATATACAGGTGGAGGGGTCTCCAGTACAGGTGTATGGTTATATATTATATACAGGTGGAGGGGTCTCTAGTACAGGTGTATGGTTATATATTATATACAGGTGGAGGGGTCTCTAGTACAGGTGTATGGTTATATATTATATACAGTTATATATTATATACAGGTGGAGGGGGTCTCCGGTACAGGTGTATGGTTATATATTATATACAGGTGGAGGGGTCTCTAGTACAGGTGTATGGTTATATATTATATACAGGTGGAGGGGTCTCCGGTACAGGTGTATGGTTATATATTATATACAGGTGGAGGGGTCTACAGTACAGGTGTATGGTTATATATTATATACAGGTGGAGGGGTCTCCAGTACAGGTGTATGGTTATATATTATATACAGGTGGAGGGGTCTCTAGTACAGGTGTATGGTTATATATTATACACAGGTGGAGGTGTCTCTAGTACAGGTGTATGGTTATATATTATATACAGGTGGAGGTGTCTCTAGTACAGGTGTATGGTTATATATTATATACAGGTGGAGGTGTCTCTAGTACAGGTGTATGGTTATATATTATATACAGGTGGAGGGGTCTCTAGTACAGGTGTATGGTTATATATTATACACAGGTGGAGGGGTCTCCAGTACAGGTGTATGGTTATATATTATATACAGGTGGAGGTGTCTCTAGTACAGGTGTATGGTTATATATTATATACAGGTGGAGGGGTCTCTGGTACAGGTGTATGGTTATATATTATATACAGGTGGAGGGGTCTCTAGTACAGGTGTATGGTTATATATTATATACAGGTGGAGGGGTCTCCAGTACAGGTGTATGGTTATATATTATATACAGGTGGAGGTGTCTCTAGTACAGGTGTATGGTTATATATTATATACAGGTGGAGGGGTCTCCAGTACAGGTGTATGGTTATATATTATATACAGGTGGAGGGGTCTCTAGTACAGGTGTATGGTTATATATTATATACAGGTGGAGGGGTCTCCAGTACAGGTGTATGGATATATATTATATACAGGTGGAGGGGTCTCCAGTACAGGTGTATGGTTATATATTATATACAGGTGGAGGGGTCTCCGGTACAGGTGTATGGTTATATATTATATACAGGTGGAGGGGTCTCTAGTACAGGTGTATGGTTATATATTATATACAGGTGGAGGGGTCTCCAGTACAGGTGTATGGTTATATATTATATACAGGTGGAGGGGTCTCCAGTACAGGTGTATGGTTATATATTATATACAGGTGGAGGGGTCTCCGGTACAGGTGTATGGTTATATATTATATACAGGTGGAGGGGTCTCCGGTACAGGTGTATGGTTATATATTATATACAGGTGGAGGGGTCTCCGGTACAGGTGTATGGTTATATATTATATACAGGTGGAGGGGTCTCTGGTACAGGTGTATGGTTATATATTATATACAGGTGGAGGGGTCTCTAGTACAGGTGTATGGTTATATATTATATACAGGTGGAGGGGTCTCTGGTACAGGTGTATGGTTATATATTATATACAGGTGGAGGTGTCTCTAGTACAGGTGTATGGTTATATATTATATACAGGTGGAGGGGTCTCCAGTACAGGTGTATGGTTATATATTATATACAGGTGGAGGGGTCTCTGGTACAGGTGTATTGTTATATATTATATACAGGTGGAGGGGTCTCTAGTACAGGTGTATGGTTATATATTATATCCAGGTGGAGGGGTCTCTAGTACAGGTGTATGGTTATATATTATATACAGGTGGAGGGGTCTCTGGTACAGGTGTATGGTTATATATTATATACAGGTGGAGGGGTCTCTAGTACAGGTGTATGGTTATATATTATATACAGGTGGAGGGGTCTCTAGTACAGGTGTATGGTTATATATTATATACAGGTGGAGGGGTCTCTAGTACAGGTGTATGGTTATATATTATATACAGGTGGAGGGGTCTCTAGTACAGGTGTATGGTTATATATTATATACAGGTGGAGGGGTCTCTAGTACAGGTGTATGGTTATATATTATATCCAGGTGGAGGGGTCTCTAGTACAGGTGTATGGTTATATATTATATACAGGTGGAGGGGTCTCTGGTACAGGTGTATGGTTATATATTATATACAGGTGGAGGGGTCTCTAGTACAGGTGTATGGTTATATATTATATCCAGGTGGAGGGGTCTCTAGTACAGGTGTATGGTTATATATTATATACAGGTGGAGGGGTCTCTGGTACAGGTGTATGGTTATATATTATATACAGGTGGAGGTGTCTCTAGTACAGGTGTATGGTTATATATTATACACAGGTGGAGGGATCTCTAGTACAGGTGTATGGTTATATATTATATACAGGTGGAGGGGTCTCTAGTACAGGTGTATGGTTATATATTATATACAGGTGGAGGGGTCTCTAGTACAGGTATATATATACACACACACACAGTTTATGGGACTTGGGTTGGGACAGTCGCTTCTGTTAATGTTCCTGTGACGTCATCTTCTCTTGTGACATTGCAGGACATTGCACATTAGGTAACGATATCCTGCAGCGTTACACAATAATAACGTGTCGCGGGCGCAGGAGATTATATGTGGGATAACACACCCCCCCCCCTGTAAATTATAAGGTTATTAGTCACGGGCCTGCAGGACAACTCCCTGATGACGTGTGATACTCTTATCATGTATAGGGGGAGGGGCGCTGCTCGTTATCAGTCATTCAATTATGTCAGGTGCTTTCTCCCGGTTTCAAATGAGGTTCTGCAGCAGCTGAGTGTATTACATTGCCAGTGTGCCTCCTCCTGGATTCCTCTGTGCTGCTGCAGAAATGTCCAGTATAGCGCCGCTGATCTCTGTACAGTCTGCAGGGCAGTGTTATGTAGTGCTGGACGCTGGATAGAGGCAGTGCCACCCTGGAGGACCCTGTAATACACATATAATGACCAGCGTTCAGTCATGTGACACGCAGGATTAGTGGTTTATATGACCACTAGGCGGCGCCCGGGCTGTGTGTGTTCTGCGCGGCGACCGTGAAATAATAAACACGGCGTTATCTGTACCGCGCCCGAGATTACGGTGTAACGTGCCGACAGAGAGAACAATCATCACAGTGACGAGGAGCCGGGAGACCCCCGAGATGATGGAGGTGATAGTTATGTGACCCCCCCCCCCCTCCCCCAGACATGATTGTGGCGAGGAAACTACCGGATTACAGCAGGATTCCTCATCAGTGGGGGGGCACGGGATTACAGCAGGATTCCTCATCAGTGGGGGGGCACGGGATTACAGCAGGATTCCTCATCAGTGGGGGGGCACGGGATTACAGCAGGATTCCTCATCAGTGGGGGGGCACGGGATTACAGCAGGATTCCTCATCAGTGGGGGGGCACGGGATTACAGCAGGATTCCTCATCAGTGGGGGGGCACGGGATTACAGCAGGATTCCTCATCAGTGTGGGGGCACGGGATTACAGCAGGATTCCTCATCAGTGGGGGGGCACGGGATTACAGCAGGATTCCTCATCAGTGGGGGGGCACGGGATTACAGCAGGATTCCTCTTCAGTGGGGGGGGCACGGGATTACAGCAGGATTCCTCATCAGTGGGGGGGCACGGGATTACAGCAGGATTCATGGCCACTACCTGCTGGTGACATCCCTGATCTCTATATCTTACTGGCCCGGTCCTGGCCACTACCTGCTGGTGACATCACTGATCTCTGTATCTTACTGGCCCGGTCCTGGCCACTACCTGCTGGTGACATCCCTGATCTCTGTATCTTACTGGCCCCGTCCTGGCCACTACCTGCTGGTGACATCCCTGATCTCTGTATCTTACTGGCCCAGTCATGGCGACTACCTGCTGGTGACATCACTGATCTCTGTATCTTACTGGCCCGGTCATGGCCACTACCTGCTGGTGACATCCCTGATCTCTATATCTTACTGGCCCGGTCATGGCGACTACCGGCTGGTGACATCCCTGATCTCTGTATCTTACTGGCCCGGTCATGGCCACTACCTGCTGGTGACATCCCTGATCTCTGTATCTTACTGGCCCCGTCCTGGCCACTACCTGCTGGTGACATCACTGATCTCTGTATCTTACTGGCCCGGTCCTGGCCACTACCTGCTGGTGACATCCCTGATCTCTGTATCTTACTGGCCCGATCCTGGCCACTACCTGCTGGTGACATCCCTGATCTCTGTATCTTACTGGCCCGGTCATGGCCACTACCTGCTGGTGACATCCCTGATCTCTGTATCTTACTGGCCCCGTCCTGGCCACTACCTGCTGGTGACATCACTGATCTCTGTATCTTACTGGCCCGGTCCTGGCCACTACCTGCTGGTGACATCCCTGATCTCTGTATCTTACTGGCCCGGTCCTGGCCACTATCTGCTGGTGACATCACTGATCTCTGTATCTTACTGGCCCGGTCCTGCCCATTACCTGCTGGTGACATCACTGATCTCTGTATCTTACTTGCGCGGTCATGGCCACTACCTGCTGGTGACATCCCTGATCTCTATCTTACTGGCCCGGTCATGGCCACTACCTGCTGGTGACATCACTGATCTCTGTATCTTACGGGCCCGGTCCTGGCCACTACCTGCTGGTGACATCACTGATCTCTGTATCTTACTGGCCCGGTCCTGGCCACTACCTGCTGGTGACATCCCTGATCTCTGTATCTTACTGGCCCGGTCATGGCCACTACCTGCTGGTGACATCCCTGATCTCTGTATCTTACTGGCCCGGTCCTGGCCACTATCTGCTGGTGACATCACTGATCTATGTATCTTACTGGCCCCGTCCTGGCCACTACCTGCTGGTGACATCACTGATCTCTGTATCTTACTGGCCCGGTCCTGGCCACTACCTGCTGTTGACATCACTGATCTCTGTATCTTACTGGCCCGGTCCTGGCCACTACCTGCTGGTGACATCACTGATCTCTGTATCTTACTGGCCCGGTCCTGGCCACTACCTGCTGTTGACATCACTGATCTCTGTATCTTACTGGCCCGGTCCTGGCCACTACCTGCTGGTGACATCACTGATCTCTGTATCTTACTTGCGCGGTCATGGCCACTACCTGCTGGTGACATCCCTGATCTCTATCTTACTGGCCCGGTCATGGCCACTACCTGCTGGTGACATCACTGATCTCTGTATCTTACGGGCCCGGTCCTGGCCACTACCTGCTGGTGACATCACTGATCTCTGTATCTTACTGGCCCGGTCCTGGCCACTACCTGCTGGTGACATCCCTGATCTCTGTATCTTACTGGCCCGGTCATGGCCACTACCTGCTGGTGACATCACTGATCTCTGTATCTTACTGGCCCGGTCATGGCCACTACCTGCTGGTGACATCCCTGATCTCTGTATCTTACTGGCCCGGTCCTGGCCACTATCTGCTGGTGACATCACTGATCTATGTATCTTACTGGCCCCGTCCTGGCCACTACCTGCTGGTGACATCACTGATCTCTGTATCTTACTGGCCCGGTCCTGGCCACTACCTGCTGTTGACATCACTGATCTCTGTATCTTACTGGCCCGGTCCTGGCCACTACCTGCTGGTGACATCCCTGATCTCTGTATCTTACTGGCCCGGTCCTGGCCACTATCTGCTGGTGACATCACTGATCTCTGTATCTTACTGGCCCGGTCCTGCCCACTACCTGCTGGTGACATCACTGATCTCTGTATCTTACTTGCCCGGTCATGGCCACTACCTGCTGGTGACATCCCTGATCTCTATCTTACTGGCCCGGTCATGGCCACTACCTGCTGGTGACATCACTGATCTCTGTATCTTACGGGCCCGGTCCTGGCCACTACCTGCTGGTGACATCCCTGATCTCTGTATCTTACTGGCCCGATCCTGGCCACTACCTGCTGGTGACATCCCTGATCTCTGTATCTTACTGGCCCGGTCATGGCCACTACCTGCTGGTGACATCCCTGATCTCTGTATCTTACTGGCCCCGTCCTGGCCACTACCTGCTGGTGACATCACTGATCTCTGTATCTTACTGGCCCGGTCCTGGCCACTATCTGCTGGTGACATCACTGATCTCTGTATCTTACTTGCCCGGTCATGGCCACTACCTGCTGGTGACATCCCTGATCTCTATCTTACTGGTCCGGTCATGGCCACTACCTGCTGGTGACATCACTGATCTCTGTATCTTACGGGCCCGGTCCTGGCCACTACCTGCTGGTGACATCACTGATCTCTGTATCTTACTGGCCCGGTCCTGGCCACTATCTGCTGGTGACATCCCTGATCCCTGTATTTTACAAGCCCATTCATGGCCACTACCTGCTGGTGATATCACTGATCTCTGTATTTTATCAGCCCGGTCATGGCCACTACCTGCAGGTGACATCACTGATCTCTATTTTATGGCCACTACCTGCAGGTGACATCACTGATCTCTGTATCTCATGGCCACTACCTGCTGGTGACATCACTGATCCCTGTATCTCATGGCCACTACCTGCTGGTGACATCACTGATCTCTGTATCTTACTGGCCCGGTCATGGCCACTACCTGAAGGTGACATCACTGATCCCAGTATCTCATGGCCACTACCTGCAGGTGACAGCACTGATCTCTGTATATTACTGGCCCGGTCATGGCCACTACCTGCAGGTGACATCACTGATCTCTGTATCTCATGGCCACTACCTGCAGGTGACATCACTGATCTCTGTATCTCATGGCCACTACCTGCAGGTGACATCACTGATCTCTGTATCTTACCTCGTAGTAGATTCGGACGTGGGACTCGGGTGCTGCGGGTGGATCCTGGTGATCGTCTCCTTCTTCTTCGTCATGCTCACCTTTCCAATATCAGTATGGATGTGTATAAAGGTAAGGCCGCTGCCGCTCACTGTATATACAGGATACAATCACCCCGCCCCCTGCTGAAAGGATAACTCCGCCTCCATTACAACCCCGATGTTATTTTTACAAGTAGCCCCCACTGCTCCATACATTGATGGCCCATCACCCCCCCCCCCCCCCAGATCAGCAGAGGTGCAGCACTCACTGTGCTAGTAACGGGGGTCCCAGGGTCAGACCCCCCCCCCCCCCACATTACCCGCTCTCTGCTGTGACGTGTTCTCTTCTGCTTTCAGATCGTGAAGGAATACGAGCGGGCGATCATCTTCAGGCTGGGACGGATCCTGCGGGGAGGAGCAAAGGGACCAGGTTATTACACATTTACATATAATGTTCTGCCAGGCAGAGGGTAAGAGGAACTTCAGTTAAAGGGCTGGCGCAGTCCTATGTAAATTAAGCTTCATAATAGTCACTGGGGCAGATTTACTGAGCGGTGTAATCGCAGGACCGGGCAGTCAGGAAATGCACCAAATTTATCAAGGTGGCGCTCGCTGTGTGATCAATTTGGCGCATCTCGCTAGACACCTCTCTCTTAAGCTGCCCCTAGGCGGGCGGATGGTTTTACATTTTAAGCCACGCCCCCGGCTGAGCGCCGAAAAAAGTGTCAACGTTAATAAATGTGGCGCACAGGACGTACACCAGAACTCCGCCTCAATCTGAGTAGTAAATAAGCTCCTTTGTGTTTCATGTCATTACAATGTTCAACATCTCTACTTGCTGTAAGTGAATGGATACATTTATAGCCAGAGGCTAAAAACCCATGCTTCTCACAGAGGAAGCTTTGCTACATTGTATCAGTGTAGATAATCATCTGCGAGCAGTACAAGGTTTTAGCCTCTTGCTGTAAATAAGAACTTCACAACAGAAAAGGTGGTCACCTGATCGCTGCGTTACAATGTCACAGCGCAGCGTACACACAACGATACTCATGTCATTCACCTGCAGGTCTCTTCTTCGTCTTGCCGTGCACCGACAGCTTCATCAAGGTGGATATGAGGACCATCTCATTCGACATCCCACCCCAAGAGGTAAGTAGCTGCTGCACGAGGGCAGCGTGATCTCCGGGGATTATGTATACGTGGCTCGTCTATGGCTGAGGAGTCACCTGTACACCCGGTCTGCAGCCAGCGTACCCCCGTTACTGTCACACAATCAGGGCTTTGTTGCATTGTATCAGTGCAAACAATGACTCCAGACCGATAGCTCATACCTGCACTGAAACATTGTAACAAACACTCAGCTGTGTAAACAGGAATATTCCTATTAAGTGACAGCTAGCAGAGATCTTGGAAATACGAGTGATTACATTGTGGTGGTCAGCGATCAGGACGTCTTACTCTCCCCCGTGTCTGTCAGATCCTCACTAAGGACTCGGTGACGGTCAGCGTGGACGGCGTGGTGTACTACCGGGTCCAGAACGCCACCCTGGCTGTGGCCAATATCACCAACGCAGATTCTGCCACTCGTCTCCTGGCACAGACCACCCTGAGGAACGTGCTGGGTACAAAGAACCTGTCCCAGATCCTGTCTGACCGCGAGGAGATCGCTCACAACATGCAGGTAAGTGACGCTGGCACACACCAGCTCAAACTGACACATTGTAACAAAACTTCTCCAGCAAGATGAAACGATAAGCGGACGAGCAATGGCGCCAACGTGAGATAACAGCGAGTATCAACCTCTCTGTCCTCTCCCTGCAGTCCACCCTGGACGTAGCCACAGACGACTGGGGTATAAAGGTGGAGCGTGTGGAGATCAAGGACGTCAAGTTACCTGTCCAGCTGCAGAGGGCGATGGCTGCAGAGGCCGAGGCCACGCGAGAGGCCAGAGCCAAGGTAAATCATCACCATGTTAAAGCAGCACAGAGTATTTCAGAAAATAAGTGTGCTAACTTTACACCGCACAGATACAGATACGCCCGATACTACAGAAGGAACCAGTCCCCCCACATATTTCACCAGGCAGAGAGCGGCACCGACCAAAGGAGGAAGCAAAACTATTAACCCTCTCACTGCAGCCACAGTTATGACACGCTCAACACTAGTCATATATGTACACAGTGACTCCACCAGCAGAATAGTGAGTGCAGCTCTGGAGTATAATGCAGGATGTAACTCAGGATAAGTACAGGATAAGTAATGTAATGTATGTACACAGTGACTCCACCAGCAGAATAGTGAGTGCAGCTCTGGAGTATAATACAGGATATAACACAGGATCAGTACAGGATAAGTAATGTAATGTATGTACACAGTGACCCCACCAGCAGAATAGTGAGTGCAGCTCTGGAGTATAATACAGGATGTAACTCAGGATCAGTACAGGATAAGTAATGTATGTACACAGTGACTCCACCAGCAGAATAGTGAGTGCAGCTCTGGAGTATAATACAGGATGTAACTCAGGATCAGTACAGGATAAGTAATGTATGTACACAGTGACTCCACCAGCAGAATAGTGAGTGCAGCTCTGGAGTATAATACAGGATGTAACTCAGGATCAGTACAGGAGAAGTAATGTATGTACACAGTGACTCCACCAGCAGAATAGTGAGTGCAGCTCCGGAGTATAATACAGGATGTAACTCAGGATCAGTACAGGATAAGTAATGTAATGTATGTACCCAGTGACTCCACCAGCGGAATAGTGAGTGCAGCTCTGCAGTATAATACAGGATATAACTCAGGATCAGTACAGGATAAGTAATGTATGTACACAGTGACTCCACCAGCAGAATAGTGAGTGCAGCTCTGGAGTATAATACAGGATATAACTCAGGATCAGTACAGGATAAGTAATGTAATGTATGTACACAGTGACTCCACCAGCAGAATAGTGAGTACAGCTCTGGAGTATAATACAGGATGTAACTCAGGATCAGTACAGGATAAGTAATGTATGTACACAGTGACTCCACCAGCAGAATAGTGAGTGCAGCTCTGGAGTATAATACAGGATATAACTCAGGATCAGTACAGGATAAGTAATGTATGTACACAGTGACTCCACCAGCAGAATAGTGAGTGCAGCTCTGGAGTATAATACAGGATATAACTCAGGATCAGTACAGGATAAGTAATGTATGTACACAGTGACTCCACCAGCAGAATAGTGAGTGCAGCTCTGGAGTATAATACAGGATATAACTCAGGATCAGTACAGGATAAGTAATGTAATGTATGTACACAGTGACTCCACCAGCAGAATAGTGAGTGCAGCTCTGGAGTATAATACAGGATATAACTCAGGATCAGTACAGGATAAGTAATGTATGTACACAGTGACTCCACCAGCAGAATAGTGAGCGCAGCTCTGTAATATAATACAGGATATAACTCAGGATCAGGGCAGGATAAGTAATGTAATGTATGTACACAGTGACTCCACCAGCAGAATAGTGAGTGCAGCTCTGGAGTATAATACAGGATATAACTCAGGATCAGTACAGTATAAGTAATGTAATGTATGTACACAGTGACTCCACCAGCAGAATAGTGAGTGCAGCTCTGGAGTATAATACAGGATATAACTCAGGATCAGTACAGGATAAGTAATGTATGTACACAGTGATTCCACCAGCAGAATAGTGAGTGCAGCTCTGGAGTATAATACAGGCTATAACTCAGGATCAGTACAGGATAAGTAATGTATGTACACAGTGACTCCACCAGCAGAATAGTGAGTGCAGCTCTGAAGTATAATACAGGATATAACTCAGGATCAGTACAGGATAAGTAATGTATGTACACAGTGACTCCACCAGCAGAATAGTGAGTGCAGCTCTGGAGTATAATACAGGATGTAACTATGTGTGCAGATGCCGAGTAGAAGGATCTATGTTCCCAGGTAACGTGTGGTATTGCAGCTCAGCCTTAATTTCTTTAATGTATCGGTGCTGTAATCCTAGACACAAGCCATGCCGCTGTTTTTCTATTATGGGATAATCCCTGTACAGTTCTACCGCACCTGATCTCTTCAGTTTGTAGGATTTCCCAGGCTGTCGGCTATTTTCAGCTTCGGCATTGTCCCAGTACATACCAGTCTTTACTAGGCATCTGCAGGATTAGCGGTGGCAGCAGCTTCCAGCATTGAGCGGTCCTGGCATCTCATACAGGGTGTAAATATTACTGCTGATTAACCCTTGTCCAGACTGTAAGCTACAGTCACACACTTCTAGCCGGCCATGCAGGGGTCAATCCCACATTCACTACCGGATATCCGCAAGACGTGAGTGAGGACAATGCTCCCCACTCCGGCAGATATCATTCTTGTCAGACTGTTAAGATGCTACGAGCATTTAATCCGGGACCACCAAGACAATGAAAGTGACCGTCAAACTATTGTCTCATAGGGGGCGGAGCTACAATTAACCCGCTTACCCCACAGCCATATAACATTCTGCTGCCTGCAGTCACCACTAGAGGGAGCTCACTACACAGAGATATATACAGCCGCCACTAGAGGGAGCTCACTACATACAGATATATACAGTCACCACTAGGGGGAGCTCACTACATACAGATATATACAGCCACCACTAGAGGGAGCTCACTACATACAGATATATACAGTCACCACTAGAGGGAGCTCACTACATACAGATATATACAGCCACCACTAGAGGGAGATCACTACATACAGATATATACAGCCACCACTAGAGTGAGCTCACTACACACAGATATATACAGCCGCCACTAGAGGGAGCTCACTACATACAGATATATACAGTCACCACTAGGGGGAGCTCACTACATACAGATATATACAGTCACCACTAGGGGGAGCTCACTACATACAGATATATACAGTCACCACTAGATGGAGCTCACTACATACAGATATATACAGCCACCACTAGAGGGAGCTCACTACATACAGATATATACAGTCACCACTAGAGGGAGCTCACTACATACAGATATATACAGCCACCACTAGAGGGAGATCACTACATACAGATATATACAGCCACCACTAGAGTGAGCTCACTACACACAGATATATACAGCCGCCACTAGAGGGAGCTCACTACATACAGATATATACAGTCACCACTAGGGGGAGCTCACTACATACAGATATATACAGTCACCACTAGAGGGACCTCACTACATACAGATATATACAGCCACCACTAGAGGGAGCTCACTACATACAGATATATACAGTCACCACTAGAGGGAGCTCTCTACATACAGATATATACAGCCACCACTAGAGGGCGCCCACTACATACAGTCACCACTAGAGGGAGCTCACTACATACAGATATATACAGTCACCACTAGAGGGAGCTCTCTACATACAGATATATATACAGCCTCCACTAGAGAGAGCTCACTACATACAGATATATACAGCCACCACTAGAGGGAGCTCACTACATACAGATATATACAGCCACCACTAGAGGGAGCTCACTACATACAGATATATACAGCCACCACTAGAGGGAGCTCACTACATACAGATATATACAGCCACCACTAGAGGGAGCTCACTACATACAGATATATACAGTCACCACTAGATGGAGCTCACTACATACAGATATATACAGCCACCACTAGAGGGAGCTCACTACATACAGATATATACAGCCACCACTAGAGGGAGCTCACTACATACAGATATATACAGTAACCACTAGGGGGAGCTCACTACATACAGATATATACAGCCACCACTAGAGGGAGCTCACTACATACAGATATATACAGTCACCACTAGAGGGAGCTCACTACATACAGATATATACAGTCACCACTAGAGGGAGCTCACTACATACAGATATATACAGTCACTACTAGAGGGAGCTCACTACATACAGATATATACAGTCACCACTAGGGGGAGCTCACTACATACAGATATATACAGTCACCACTAGAGGGAGCTCACTACATACAGATATATAAAGCCACCACTAGAGGGAGCTCACTACATACAGATATATACAGCCACCACTAGAGGGAGCTCACTACATACAGATATATAAAGCCACCACTAGAGGGAGCTCACTACATACAGATATATACAGCCACCACTAGAGGGAGCTCACTACATACAGATATATACAGCCACCACTAGAGGGAGCTCACTACATACAGATATATACAGTCACCACTAGAGGGAGCTCACTACATACAGATATATACAGTCACCACTAGAGGGAGCTCACTACATACAGATATATACAGTCACCACTAGAGGGAGCTCTCTACATACAGATATATACAGCCACCACTAGAGGGAGCTCACTACATACAGATATATACAGTCACCACTAGAGGGAGCTCACTACATACAGATATATACAGTCACCACTAGAGGGAGCTCTCTACATACAGATATATATACAGCCTCCACTAGAGAGAGCTCACTACATACAGATATATACAGCCACCACTAGAGGGAGCTCACTACATACAGATATATACAGCCACCACTAGAGGGAGCTCACTACATACAGATATATACAGCCACCACTAGAGGGAGCTCACTACATACAGATATATACAGTCACCACTAGATGGAGCTCACTACATACAGATATATACAGCCACCACTAGAGGGAGCTCACTACATACAGATATATACAGCCACCACTAGGGGGAGCTCACTACATACAGATATATATACAGCCACCACTAGAGGGCACTCACTACATACAGCCACCACTAGAGGGAGCTCTCTACATACAGATATGTACAGCCACCACTAGAGGGAGCTCTCTACATACAGATATATACAGCCACCACTAGAGGGAGCTCTCTACATACAGGTATATACAGCCTCCACTAGAGGGAGCTCACTACATACAGATATATACAGCCACCACTAGAGGGAGCTCACTACATACAGATATACAGTCACTACTAGAGGGAGCTCACTACATACAGATATATACAGCCACCACTAGAGGGAGCTCACTACATACAGATATATACAGCCACCACTAGAGGGAGCTCACTACATACAGATATATACAGCCACCACTAGAGGGAGCTCACTACATACAGATATATACAGCCACCACTAGAGGGAGCTCACTACATACAGAAATATACAGTCACCACTAGAGGGAGCTCACTACATACAGATATATACAGAGCTCACTACATACAGATATATACAGCCACCACTAGAGGGAGCTCACTACATACAGATATATACAGTCACCACTAGAGGGAGCTCACTACATACAGATATATACAGCCACCACTAGAGGGCGCTCACTACATACAGATATATACAGCCACCACTAGAGGGAGCTCACTACATACAGTTATATGCAGCCACCACTAGAGGGAGCTCACTACATACAGATATATACAGAGCTCACTACATACAGATATATACAGCCACCACTAGAGGGAGCTCACTACATACAGATATATACATTCACCACTAGAGGGAGCTCACTACATACAGATATATACAGCCTCCACTAGAGGGCGCTCACTACATACAGATATATACAGCCACCACTAGAGGGAGCTCACTACATACAGATATATACAGTCACCATTAGGGGGAGCTCACTACATACAGATATATACAGTCACCACTAGAGGGAGCTCACTACATACAGATATATACAGTCACCACTAGAGGGAGCTCACTACATACAGCTATATACAACCACCACTAGAGGGAGCACACTACATACAGATATATACAGTCACCACTAGAGGGAGCTCACTGCATACAGATATATACAGTCACCACTAGAGGGCGCTCTCCATACAGATATATAGTCACCACTAGAGGGAGCTCACTACATACAGATATATACAGCCACCACTAGAGGGCGCTCACTACATACAGATATATACAGCCACCACTAGAGGGAGCTCTCTACATACAGATATATACAGAGCTCACTACATACAGATATATACAGTCACCACTAGAGGGCGCTCTCCATACAGATATATACAATCACCACTAGAGGGAGCTCACTACATACAGATATATACAGTCACCACTAGAGGGAGCTCACTACATACAGATATATACAGTCACCACTAGAGGGAGCTCACTACATACAGATATATACAGCCACCACTAGAGGGAGCACACTACATACAGATATATACAGTCACCACTAGAGGGAGCTCACTACATACAGATATATACAGCCACCACTAGAGGGAGATCACTACATACAGATATATACAGCCACCACTAGAGAGAGCACACTACATACAGATATATACAGCCACCACTAGAGGGAGCTCACTACATACAGATATATACAGCCACCACTAGAGGGAGCTCACTACATACAGATATATACAGTCACCACTAGAGGGAGCTCACTAAATACAGATATATAAAGCCACCACTAGAGGGAGCTCACTACATACAGATATATACAGCCACCACTAGAGGGAGCTCACTACATACAGATTTATGCAGTCACCACTAGAGGGAGCTCACTACATACAGATATATACAGTCACCACTAGAGGGAGCTCACTACATACAGATATATAAAGCCACCACTAGAGGGAGCTCACTACATACAGAAATATACAGTCACCACTAGAGGGAGCTCACTACATACAGATATATACAGTCACCACTAGAGGGAGCTCACTACCTACAGATATATACAGCCTCCACTAGAGGGAGCTCACTACATCCAGATATATACAGCCTCCACTAGAGGGCGCTCACTACATAGATATATACAGCCACCACTAGAGGGAGCTCACTACATACAGATATATACAGTCACCACTAGGGGGAGCTCACTACATACAGATATATACAGCCTCCACTAGAGGGCGCTCACTACATAGATATATACAGCCACCACTAGAGGGAGCTCACTACATACAGATATATACAGTCACCACTAGGGGGAGCTCACTACATACAGATATATACAGTCACCGCTAGGGGGAGCTCACTACATACAGATATATACAGTCACCGCTAGAGGGAGCTCACTACATACAGATATATACAGTCACCACTAGAGGGAGCTCACTACATACAGATATATACAGCCACCACTAGAGGGCGCTCACTACATACAGATATATACAGCCACCACTAGAGGGAGCTCACTACATACAGATATATACAGCCACCACTAGAGGGAGCTCACTACATACAGATCTATACAGCCACCACTAGAGGGAGCTCACTACATACAGATCTATACAGCCACCACTAGAGGGAGCTCTCTACATACAGATATATATACAGAGCTCACTACATACAGATATATACAGCCACCACTAGAGGGAGCTCACTACATACAGATATATACAGCCACCACTAGGGGGAGCTCACTACATACAGATATATACAGTCACCGCTAGGGGGAGCTCACTACATACAGATATATACAGTCACCACTAGAGGGCGCTCTCCATACAGATATATACAATCACCACTAGAGGGAGCTCACTACATACAGATATATACAGTCACCACTAGAGGGAGCTCACTACATACAGCTATATACAGCCACCACTAGAGGGAGCACACTACATACAGATATATACAGTCACCACTAGAGGGAGCTCACTACATACAGATATATACAGTCACCACTAGAGGGCGCTCTCCATACAGATATATACAGCCACCACTAGAGGGCGCTCACTACATACAGATATATACAGCCACCACTAGAGGGAGCTCACTACATACAGATCTATACAGCCACCACTAGAGGGAGCTCACTACATACAGATCTATACAGCCACCACTAGAGGGAGCTCACTACATACAGATCTATACAGCCACCACTAGAGGGAGCTCTCTACATACAGATATATACAGAGCTCACTACATACAGATATATACAGCCACCACTAGAGGGAGCTCACTACATACAGATATATACAGAGCTCACTACATACAGATATATACAGCCACCACTAGAGGGAGCTCACTACATACAGATATATACAGTCACCACTAGAGGGAGCTCACTACATACAGATATATACAGCCTCCACTAGAGGGAGCTCACTACATACAGATATATACAGCCTCCACTAGAGGGAGCTCACTACATACAGAAATATACAGTCACCACTAGAGGGAGCTCACTACATACAGATATATACAGTCACCACTAGGGGGAGCTCACTACATACAGATATATACAGTCACCGCTAGGGGGAGCTCACTACATACAGATATATACAGTCACCGCTAGAGGGAGCTCACTACATACAGATATATACAGTCACCACTTGAGGGAGCTCACTACATACAGATATATACAGTCACCACTAGAGGGCGCTCTCCATACAGATATATACAATCACCACTAGAGGGAGCTCACTACATACAGATATATACAGCCACCACTAGAGGGAGCTCACTATAGACAGATGTATACAGTCACCACTAGAGGGAGCTCTCTACATACAGATATATACAGTCACCACTAGAGGGAGCTCACTACATACAGATATATACAGTCATCACTAGAGGGAGCTCACTACATACAGATATATACAGTCACCACTAGAGGGAGCTCACTACATACAGATATATACAGTCACCACTAGAGGGAGCTCACTACATACAGATATATACAGCCACCACTAGAGGGCGCTCTCTACAATGGGAGCTGTATATATCTGTATGATCTGTTATAGAACGACCGTATAACAATAGTTTTATCATTTTTTCCTCCGCTCAGGTAATTGCCGCAGAAGGTGAAATGAACGCGTCCCGCGCTCTGAAGGAAGCCGCCATCGTCATTTCAGAGTCTCCTGCCGCATTGCAGCTACGTTACCTGCAGACACTGACCACCATCGCCGCGGAGAAGAATTCCACCATCATCTTCCCTCTACCCATCGACATGCTGCAAGGAATCCTCTCAGGCCGCAAGTAACGCCTCAGCGCGACCGCGACGCTCTGAACCGCGACACTTCTCTCCACACGGGTATAATCCGCAGGATCGAGAACGTGTCCGATTATCTCCAATTATATAGAAAGTAGCAAATTATCTATCAGCGCCGGACGACACGTCCCATGATGCTCTGCGGCAGCCGTGACCACCTCTTACCTACAGGGATTTCTCGTCATCACAATACGTAATTATTCCTCCAGACACCACACAATCTGCCCCACACATCACCGCGCTGCCTTCTCGCTGTGGCTTTGTTTGTTCATTTTTTACAGGTTCAGATGTTTTGTATATTTTGCCGTTTTTATTCTATAAATTGCGCTGTACCCGATTCCCGTAATCACGGTTTTATGTTAAACGGTTTCCACGCGTGGCGACTGCGCCGATAATTATGGTCATCTGCGGCTCAATGGTGGCAAAGCACCAGATTAAGGCCCCTGCACACGACCGTACCTGTAATTACGGACACCCGCATCTACGTGCCGCGCTCCGGTATAAAGTCTAGGCGCAGGGTCCATGAAAAGAAAAAACAGGACACGCCTCATCTTATGCGGAGAAATGAACGGGTCCGTAACTATGTATGAAATCTACGGTCGTGCACATGTCACATCCAGAGCTGCACTCACAATTCTGCCGATTTTATACAACTTGTGGGGAATGACTGGACTAAAGACATGAAATAATAGCAGAATAGTGACTGCAGCTCTGGATGTAACTGGAGGATAAGGCCCCCTGCACACGGCCGAAGCCACTGACTGTTACCCACATTTGCGGGCCGTGCTACCATTATCGAGTCTAGGAGTGCGGTCCGCAAATTAACAAAAATACCTGTACGTCCGAAAATATATGAGAAGGCGTCCGTGGCCGATAATTACGGATCCATAATCCATTTCGGAGGATAAAATGTAAGGTGGTGTGCATGGCGCCTGAGACCGGATGTAATAGCAGAATTGTGACTGCAGCTTTGGGTGTAACTGGAGAATAAGACAACGGGGAAGTGATTCCAGTAAATCAGAAGCCGGAGCAGCGACCGATCCAATTCAAGCTTTATTATTATTAAATATCCAAAAAGTCGCGTTTGGCGTTATAAGAAACGTTTGGTTATTGCGCAGCTAGAGGGGGAGGGGCTATGGTCTGTGGTGGGGGAGGGGCTATAGTCTGTGGTGGGGGAGGGGCCATAGTCTGTGGTGGGGGAGGGGCCATAGTCTGTGGTGGGGGAGGGGCCATAGTCTGTGGTGGGGGAGGGGCCATAGTCTGTGGTGGGGGAGGGGCCATAGTCTGTGGTGGGGGAGGGGCCATAGTCTGTGGTGGGGGAGGGGCCATAGTCTGTGGTGGGGGAGGGGCTATGGTCTGTGGTGGGGGAGGGGCCATAGTCTGTGGTGGGGATTCTCCGGCAGTGAAGCTGTCGCTGACCGCGCGCTCATCCTACATCACATGTTCAGCTCCGCCAGCGCCTTCTCCAGGGGATCCACCGCCCAGAAGTCGCTGTCCCAGCCGAGGAACCAGCCCGTGAAGGTGGGGGGCTCGAATCCTTGCTTAATGACTGCAATGGGGGTCCTCTTGTCCCTGTTGGCCGGGTCACTCTCAATGTATTTAGAAGCTGAGAATAGAAAAGAAAAAAATTATTAACAGGAGATCGGAGGACGAGGCTCCCAGACGCCCCCACCTCGTATTCGGTACGCAGCCCCCCTGTACACCAAGCCGCAGCACTAGCAAAAACTAACACAACTTTCTAATACTTTGTTTTAATTGCAAGATCTCTGCTAGTAAACGATTCCATTCACTGATAGACAGCAAACAGAGGCTGAAGCCCATCCGGACTGCTGTTCACACAGCTGAGGGATTGTTACAATGTATCAGTGCAGGTCAGAGCAATCAGCCTGGAGTCCAGGACAGGAGAGAGATATGACTGCCTGCGCCGATACATTGTAACAAACCCTCAGTGAGAAGTATCAGCTCAAGACAGGTTTTCAGCCTCTGCTTGCCATCAGTGAATGAAACCTTTACATGCATAGGTCTTAAACTGTGGAATAGAAACTAAGGCTATTATTTGGGGGTTAAGTTCCAGGGGGTTCTGCACTTGTGCGTCTGAAGTAGAGACGAGGCTGGTCCAGGATACGGCCCAGAGACAGGAGTATGAGCCCTGGGACAGCACAAAGATCCAGAACTGCAGCTCTACTCAGTACACACTGAACGGGTCGTTATTCTGAAAGAGTCAACAGGGGACAAGTCACATGATCCTTACCAACAAGTCACATTACAACCCCCTCCCCCATACAGAGGATGTCCCTGCGCCCCGGATCCCCTCCCCCACCACGTGCTCGGTCACCTGAGGACAGCGCTTCCTTCTTCTCTTCTTCCTGAGCTTCATTTCCAATCCAGACAAACACCTGAGAAGACAAAGCCACATGAGACCCTGGAGACCACCAATCCCCTAGTGGGAAGGCTATTATCCTCTGTTATCTGCACTTTCCAGAAGGTGCCAATCACCAGGAGAGCGCAGAGATTATTCAGGGTGCACATCCCCCGACACAGACCGCCCTGCCCCTGGTGAGTGCGCGGGACCCCCAGACCAGCAGCAGCGCCGGGTATAACCCCCATTCTCCCCTGAAAACATGGAGTCCGATCAGAACTTGGAGCGACAAACCAGCATTAACCCCATGGTGGCCGCTCCCGACATCTGTGGGGTGGTCTTAGGTTTTGGGGTGACCGTACCTGATCCCAGGTGTCCAGGAGCATGACATCATCTGTGGCCAAATCGTCCTGTGTGATCTCACCCGGAACCTCCTCAATCTGCAGAACACCACGAGATTAGAACGGGGGAGGGGGACACCCCAAGAAACGCCCGTCAGACCGCAGGTCGCAGACACTTACTATAAATCTGCCGGTTTTGTTGGAACAGGCGAACAGTCGCGGTGGGTGGGCGTTCATCTTGTCCTTCAGCCGGGAGGAGGTGCGGTACGGAGCCTTCCCGCCCAGCGCTCCCCAGAAATCATCTACGAGGAAGAGGAAGAGTTAACCCCGGCCTGACCAGGAGGAAAGCCCGCACGAGCCTGGGTAGTCACATGACCACAGCGTCCAATCAGCTGCACAATGTGAGATAATGGAGGTAGGGTGGGAGAGCGAAGGGGGAAAGCGCCGCACAGGAGGAGACCAGCGGAGGGGGGAAAGCGCCGCACAGGAGGAGACCAGCGGAGGGGGAAAGCGCCGCACAGGAGGAGACCAGCGGAGGGGGGAAAGCGCCGCACAGGAGGAGACCAGCCGAGGGGGAAAGCGCCGCACAGGAGGAGACCAGCGGAGGAAGAGGAAGCGCCGCACAAGAGGAGACCAGCGGAGAGAGGGAAAGCGCCGCACAAGAGGAGACCAGCGGAGGGGGGAAAGCGCCGCACAGGAGGAGACCAGCGGAGGGGGGGAAAGCGCCGCACAGGAGGAGACCAGCGGAGGGGGGGAAAGCGCCGCACAGGAGGAGACCAGCGGAGGGGGGGAAAGCGCCGCACAGGAGGAGACCAGCGGAGGGGGGAAAGCGCCACACAGGAGGAGACCAGCGGAGGGGGGAAAGCGCCGCACAGGAGGAGACCAGCGGAGGGGGAAAAGCGCCGCACAGGAGGAGACCAGCGGAGGGGGGAAAGCGCCGCACAGGAGGAGACCAGCGGAGGGGGGAAAGCGCCGCACAGGAGGAGACCAGCGGAGGGGGGAAAAGCGCCGCACAAGAGGAGACCAGCGGAGGGGGGGAAAGCGCCGCACAAGAGGAGACCAGCGGAGGGGGGGAAAGCGCCGCACAAGAGGAGACCAGCGGAGGGGGGGAAAGCGCCGCACAGGAGGAGACCAGCGGAGGGGGGGGAAAGCGCCCGCACAGGAGGAGACCAGCGGAGGGGGGGGGAAAGCGCCGCACAGGAGGAGACCAGCGGAGGGGGGGAAAGCGCCGCACAGGAGGAGACCAGCGGAGGGGGGAAAGCACCGCACAGGAGGAGACCAGCGGAGGGGGAAAGCGCCGCACAAGAGGAGACCAGCGGAGGGGGGAAAGCGCCGCACAGGAGGAGACCAGCGGAGGGGGGAAAGCGCCGCACAAGAGGAGACCAGCGGAGGGGGGGAAAGCGCCGCACAGGAGGAGACCAGCGGAGGGGGGAAAGCGCCGCACAAGAGGAGACCAGCGGAGGGGGGGAAAGCGCCGCACAGGAGGAGACCAGCGGAGGAAGAGGAAGCGCCGCACAGGAGGAGACCAGCGGAGGGGGGGGGAAAGCGCCGCACAGGAGGAGACCAGCGGAGGGGGAAAGCGCCGCACAGGAGGAGACCAGCGGAGGGGGAAAGAGCCGCACAAGAGACCAGCGGAGGGGGAAAGCGCCGCACAGGAGGAGACCAGCGGAGGAAGAGGAAGCGCCGCACAGGAGGAGACCAGCGGAGGAAGAGCCGCACATTCACGTCAGGGGCTTCCAAATTGTCGGTTTATGATGGAGGTTTTTTTTACTTTGTTTTTGGTCAAATTTGAATCAATTTCTACTGAAAAACGACAATTTCTCGCAATAAAACCAACAGCTCCCGACCTGGAGAGGGTTAACGCTCTGCACACACCACAATCTGCATCTCATCTCGCTCTTACCAGTTTCTCTTCCTTCTGAAACCTCTGACCCGGAGACACCGAGGACATTCAGCAGTTCCCGGGCTCCGCGCTTCTCTGGATCGCTGGCGCCTTGTCCCACCCATAGATACGAGGCGGACGGCGTCTTCAGTACATAGGCGTCATTGGAGTTCAGGTTAGCGGCAGAGGCGTCCACCTACAAGAACCGGAAACATGATCTGCATTAATGGAGGGATCGGGGAGTTCCACGGGACAAACCTGAAGATCTGAACGTCTCGTGACGGCTGCGGGGGGAGCGCAGAATTCAGACAATATGTGACCCCTTTACATGGACCGGCAGCACAAGGCGATGACATCATCAGTATTGCGGAACGCTCAGACGCGGCTCCAGCGCCTGTTACCATAGAGACTCCTTACCTCCACAGCTCTGGAGAAGCCGGACGACGAGGCACGGACTTGGAAGAGACGAACATCCGCATCTGCGCTCTGTCCGCCGTCTCTGGAGGTTCCTCCATTGTAGACGATCAGAGGTTTCCCACCAAACAAGCTCAGTAAGTGAGGGGGCTCCTTGCCCTGCACCACCCGGACCTGTCCACGGAGAAGGAATCATCAGGACTGGAATAGAATACACGGCAGTCCTCGCGGTCATTAGTGGGGTGACTGGCGCTGTACACACTGGGCAGGCGCTCACGTGCAGTATATAGATGTCACAGGTGGTATATAACCGTGCACTCCATGCTGCGGGGGATGGGAGGGTAAATACATCATTAAGGACGCAGCGTCACCCATAATCCTCTGCAGTCTCATCTCCGGGTCAGAACCTTCAAGAATCCCCGGCGCAGCGGCCCGTTACTATGACAACGCGGGTCACAGCCACAAAACCTGTCTACGATGACGCCGGTGAACGATTAACCCCATTATAAGGAGAGCAGGAAACGGGAAGATCTCCGGCAAAGTTACCGCTCGCTGACACACTGCGCTGCAGACCCCCCCTGTACCCGCCACAGTCTATGAAGCAACATGCAGAATAACACAGGAAACACGTGACCGCCCCCCGCGTACTGCGCAGGATGGGGAGCACTGCAGTCTAGACATGCAATATACCCGTATACCTGGCTCCTGGGCCCCTGCACAGAGAGAAGAGGGACGACTTCAGAACAGAGGAAAACGGACACCGGAAATATTCATCGTCTAGCGCAGAACACGCCGCGGGGCAGATTATATACAGGGATTACTGCTGGGGGAGGGGCTGCTGGATATGTATCACCTCCCAGCAGAATCAAACGGCCTCTATGTGACTTATTCCTGCCGTGATCAGCAAACACGACCAATACATCAGCACAGCGCATGTCAACTACCCCAACACCCCAAAAGAGAGGAGCCCCAACCTTACAGGCTCAAAATTCTGCGAAGAATAACATCATATGTATTTATGGGGTCAGACCTATGGAGCTGTATATATCTGTATGTAGTGAGCTCCCTCTAGTGGTGGCTGTATATATCTGTATGTAGTGAGCTCCCTCTAGTGGTGACTGTATATATCTGTCTATAGTGAGCTCCCTCTAGTGGTGACTGTATATATCTGTATGTAGTGAGCTCCCTCTAGTGGTGGCTGTATATATCTGTATGTAGTGAGCTCCCTCTAGTGGTGACTGTATATATCTGTATGTAGTGAGCTCTGTATATATCTGTATGTAGTGAGCTCCCTCTAGTGGTGGCTGTATATATCTGTATGTAGTGAGCGCCCTCTAGTGGTGGCTGTATATATCTGTATGTAGTGAGCTCCCTCTAGTGGTGACTGTATATATCTGTATGTAGTGAGCTCCCTCTAGTGGTGGCTGTATATATCTGTATGTAGTGAGCTCCCTCTAGTGGTGGCTGTATATATCTGTATGTAGTGAGCTCCCTCTAGTGGTGGCTGTATATCTGTGTGTAGTGAGCTCCCCCTAGTGGTGACTGTATATATCTGTATGTAATGAGCTCCCTCTAGTGGTGGCTGTATATATCTGTATGTAGTGAGCTCCCTCTAGTGGTGGCTGTATATATCTGTATGTAATGAGCTCCCTCTAGTGGTGACTGTATATATCTGTATGTAGTGAGCTCTGTATATATCTGTATGTAGTGAGCTCTGTATATATCTGTATGTAGTGAGCTCTGTATATATCTGTATGTAGTGAGCTCCCTCTAGTGGTGACTGTATATATCTGTATGTAGTGAGCTCCCTCTAGTGGTGGCTGTATATATCTGTATGTAGTGAGCTCTGTATATACTGAGCTCCCCCTAGTGGTGACTGTATATATCTGTATGTAGTGAGCTCCCTCTAGTGGTGGCTGAATATATCTGTATGTAGTCAGCTCCCTCTAGTGGTGGCTGTATATATCTGTATGTAGTGAGCTCTGTATATATCTGTATGTAGAGAGCTCCCTCTAGTGGTGACTGCATATATCTGTATGTAGTGAGCTCCCTCTAGTGGTGACTGTATATATCTGTGTGTAGTGAGCTCCCTCTAGTGGTGGCTGTATATATCTGTATGTAGTGAGCTCCCTCTAGTGGTGGCTGTATATCTGTGTGTAGTGAGCTCCCTCTAGTGGAGGCTGTATATATATCTGTATGTAATGAGCTCCCTCTAGTGGTGGCTGTATATATCTGTATGTAGTGAGCTCCCTCTAGTGGTGACTGTATATATCTGTATGTAGTG